>NC_142385.1:12455000-12737500 GCF_059441005.1 Hippichthys cyanospilos
CTGCATTTCTGTGCCTACCGAGCATTGCGTTTTTTGTGGCATGTTATGTTTTTGGGCAACCGGCATGCATTGCATCGTATAACTTACGTAACGTGCAATCTGGTCTGTTTGTCAACCGAAGAGGGGAGGTGGGTGGGACAAGTCTGTTTCCTCAAATTTAAGGTTTTACTTTTAAAGGCACATTTCCACCAAAGGGTCCAATTTGAATCGCATTGATAACCTTATGAACATGTTTCTTGTTAGTAAGGTTTGTAGTAAGGTTTACATCATGTTACGGGTCTAATAGTTAGTTTGTTCATGTATGCTGATAGTTTGCACTTTACATTTAATTTAGAGTTGTGAACCAAACTCACTGTCTCATCATTTTGATCCATCAATACCCGATTGGGCAGCTTGGTGGAAATGTGTTTTAAGTTGAGTATAAAAAGATAACCTCAAATGGTTCCCAAAGAGACGAGCTCAACATTTTGGGCTGTTCATTTAACCACCCAAAATTGGTTCAAATGAATAACCCATGAAATATATTGAGGTACTACTTGTTCAAAAACAACAAAAATACGGTTATTTATCCACCCCCCCCCCCCCCAATTTGTTTATTTTTAACGCTTCTGTTTTTAGTGAGCTGCATGAATGATTCTGTTTTTTGCATCACAGGAATCTCAAAGCACGGTAGTGCACAACCCTCCCGATGGCGTCAAGGTGAGCTGCATTCATATGTGTAAAACACTATTTGAACCAATTTGCACCTGTGACAAGTTGTCATCCTCATACTTTTTCTTTTTTTTTGCCGTTGCCACTGCAGGGATCAACAGAGAGCAACGCTACCAACGACGAGGAAGAAATGAAAGGTAGGCAAGGTACTCCCATTGCTTTCGACTTGTTTTTCTTTGCTCTCCCGTCTAGCGAGGCGTGGTTATTTTGGGCGACAGGTGTACGGCGACACGCTCTTGACCGTGTGTTTGTACATGTTGTGCGTCTGGCTGCATCGTGCGCACGTACGCACATGTGCGTGTTGTGTGTTCTAGCAGACAGTTCAGCGCTGAGTCAGTGCAGCGCCACAGAGGAGATGCCCCCACTTCTGCCCTCTCCTCAAAGCTCACCTGCCAGTAAGTTTGCTTTAAAACAGGAAGCTTTGTGGTGGAGCTAACAACCAAAGCCCCCTTAAACCTCTAAACCTCCCACCCAGCACCCTCACTTCTTCCCGCAATCTCCCACCTTAGCTTCCTCTCATCGCCAGCAGTGATGTCTTGCACATTCACTCATTGTCACCTGACAAGCCGCGGGGGGGTTCCCACTGCTTTTGGCGTTTCGATACAGTTGATCACGGGGTTCTAACTGCTGCTTGAAAGGTCTTAAATTTCCAAGATAAAATGCTTTGAGTTGCTTGGTCCTGCTTTGTTCCACTAAAACAACTTGTGCGTGATGTTTTTTTCTTCTTTCGAATGTCATCTGTTTTTTGTTTGAAACATAAAACTGTCACTTTAGCCTGGATTTACCTCGTAGGTTTTAATGCTGTTTTTTTTTTTTTCCCCAGCTTGTTCTTGCAGATGCCCAAATTGCTCGTAATTAACGAAACAAGCATCGATAACTGGGCAACAACAATGCAGAATTAAACAGTAAAACATAAATAAACATTAAATGTTACGTAGTATTTAACTGACCTAGGTTGGCACTTGTCTCATCTTTAATGTAGCGTCTTTACATCATATTTAACGGTGTACGCTTCTGGTGTAGTTTATGTTTACAGCAGGTGTCTTAAATGTTTATTGGTTGTTGTGTATATGGCAGCCATCTGTGCGTTTACATTGCTTTCACATTAGCCTGATATTTTTGCTCAGGCGTGTCCAAACCTTTTCACTCACTGGAAAAAAAGGAAGACTGCAAAGGACCACTTAAACGATTCTGCTTTCATTTATTCACCATGCTAAAATCCAGCAAGCAACCAAATGATATTTATTGTTTTCTTGTTACTGTAATTTCAAAAACTGCCACATAACAGCTCTATGTTAAAAGTGAAGGATTTCTCACAATTTTGGGCACAGCGTCCCACTAGACCAGATCCACACCAGCCAAACACCATCTCCACATTCAGAATTAAAAGAAGAGCAATCTATAGTAAGATGTCCATTTTTAAAAGTGACTTGAAAATCAGCTAGTAATATGTTCAGACCTTGACACGCAAAGTGGATAAAACCAAAGTTTGCTTCTAAAGTTGAACGATCTTTTTTTCACCAGTGTTTGGAAGAGAAATTGTGGCTCTAGTCTACACAATACAAACCATTTTGGTTTTTTAACTTTTTTTTAAGCGTGCCATCACTCATTTTCGTAATTTTAGTTAATCCCACAGGCCACTGAAAAATGAATAGCGTGCCGCAAATGGTCCCCGGCCCACAGTTTGAACACAACTGCTGTTTAGCTTTTCTCAATTGAATCGGTTGTCTCATTAAAAAATGCCAAATTGTAACTTGATTGTAACTTGGGACGCGGCGGTACCAATAAATGGGGTAGCTTGGTAAACTTGACTTCATCTGACAATCGGTCTACATTTTGGATGGCAAGGACCCAATTCCATTTTTCAGATGACTTCATAATATAGATTTGATCAAGCCAAAGTGTACCGATTGACTTTAATAGCTCAGTCCACTGTCCTTTGCATGTGTGTGCTGCTTCTCCCTTGCATGGAATTCAATAATTGGGTCTTTCGGCCCCGTCCGCTCCGGCGGTGTCAGCGTGTTCCCAATTTGTTTTATAAAATACCATCTTGACCAACTGTGGCTGCCATAAAGTTATAGGAGGGGGGTCATTAAGACCCTAACTTGTGTTTAGACCCTCAAGACTACTGAGTACACTCAGCTGGCTTACAATCTGAACACAAAGCAATCGAAGCTATCAGGGCCACTGTGGTGTGTGTGCATTGTGTGATTACTGCTGTTTCCCCCCTCTTGTTCTCAACGTGACAGTTCCAGCCGGGCGACGTCATCGCTCCCTTTGCACCCACGTACCCGGGAACCTTTTCACACCCACTTTTTCCATCACTTTCACCCCAATCTTTTAATGTGTGCTTACTTTATATATTTGTATTAGTTTTTAAGGAAAGCGTGATAAAAAAGCTATGTACCAGGATGATTATATTTTCCGGTGCTCACTTGTTGCTAGGCGGACTTCATAGCTCATTCAGTGTCGGAAGGAACTGCAACCTGCGTGAACTGTTTTCCTCAAATAATGGCCTTCCACATGTGGTCTATAGTGCCACCTGCTGCTTTGGCATGTACTGTACTGTATTATTTTAGCCTTAATCTTGTATGGAACTCACTTCTATTGTATTCCAAGAGCTCCCCGCTAATCTTTCCCCCTTCTTGTCAGAAGCACCTGCACAATGAACCCCACCCCCCCCAACCCCTCTGAAAAAGGTGCCCTCCAACTGTCGCCTTCTGTCCTTTCTCCTCAGAGGACAGTTTTGTCGTCACAAGCATTAAGAGCAGAGTGCGCAGGGCCAGCAGTTACATGACATTCTCCACGTCATAATCGGAGCTGCACTCATCCCGCTACCAGCTGCCATCTTGCCCCCCTGAATCTGTGTGTCATTTCGTCTTTCAACTGTCAAATTAAAAAAATAAATAAAAATACAGGCATGCAAAAAGGTGAAATTGAAACAAATAAGATAATCGGTTCCTCTTTCATCATTTGATTTTTAATTGCCAATTGAAAATGAATGAATGACTCTCCTGAGCACCTGCTTGTTTCTTGCAAATCTTTGTTTTGCTTTTAACTGCATGAGTTGAGCGTTTCAGTCATTTCCATAACCTCCCTCTAGCGTCCATCTTTCCATGCATGCATGTGTGGGTGTTGACCGTCCATTATGTGTTTCAGTACCACCGCATGATGTAAAGCGCATGGCTTGGAACAGCACGGGCAACAGCGACTCTGAATTATCCTGCGCGCCCGCTGCCGCCGCCCCCACCACCGCTCCAGTAGGGGGCAACAACTCTGCCGCTGCTAAAAGCAACGTTAAGCAGAGTAAGAGCACATCAGACACTAACTGACCAATCTGCTTGCCACTAACTCCGCCCTCCTGCTGGCCACTGCAATACTCGCCACTTCATGCACTGAAATCCTTCAAGAAGAGTTTTTACTATAGTGCAATCAAACCTCTTCCCACTCCTGTTTGGAAGCCCGATCCAAAACTGTCACCTTGGTTAGAAACCCTAATCCAAAATGTTAAAACCGTTTTTAACCTGACGTCCAATAGGAGAAGTTTCTCAGAGTGATTTCAGAGTACTAACAGCAGTAGACCACCAAACAGGAAAAGCATCCAACAGCAACAACCAACTCCTTCTAAAAATGGCCATCCTTGCACCCTACCCTGTTGAAAACGCAAACAAAAGTCCCGCGTGAAAAGGGTTCAACCACCCAGCAGGACTAAAATCCTAATTTTGAAACCCTAACTTCTAACCACCAAACTCTAACCTTGGCATGAAACCCTACTTTAAAACCACAAACCTTTTAGGATATTTGAAACTGGTATGCTTTCAACCATGAACTAAAACCTAAAACTATTTTGAAGAGTTGAACCTGTCCTGAAAGCCTAATTTGAAACCTTAAATCTCAATCCCATAATCCATGAAACCTAACACAGTTTTGAAACCATACTTGAAACCCCAAGTTTGCTTAAAACCTGACTTTAGGGGTCAAACCTTTATTTGAAATCTCAAACTTGTTGGAGCTCGTAATCTTGATTAGAAACACAAAGAGTGACCTTAGCTACGATTTACGGTGGCGCCCCATCTCAGCGAAGCTCCGCTGAAGACCTGCTGACGACGCGACCTTACAAAGAGAAGCCGTTCAGTCGACGCTTGTCTTGTCCCGTCCGCTCACTTTTCGCAATGAGTAGCAACCTTGTTAGCCCTCATTAGCATTTGTGACCCAATCTGCGACCCCTCCCCTCTGCCACGTCCCCAGCCCGCAAGCAGGAGATCATCAAGATCACAGAGCAGCTGATCGAAGCCATCAACAACGGCGACTTTGACGCCTACACGTGAGCGACCGCGCGCTTCTCGGCTTTATTTCTTACCGTCTCGTGATTGTCACACCTCTCCGCGATCGTTTCCGTTCGTAGGAGGATCTGCGATCCCGGACTCACGTCCTTCGAACCCGAGGCTCTGGGCAACCTGGTGGAAGGAATGGACTTTCACAAGTTCTACTTTGAAAACTGTGAGGACACACACATTGCACTTTTTAACTTTGGCTTGAAACCTGATCTTTCACACCTCTTACAACCCTGCCGCGTGTTTGATTCCCGTCAATCCGCGCAGTGCTCAGCAAGAACAACAAGCCGGTGCACACCACCCTGCTCAACCCGCACGTGCACCTGATCGGCGAGGACGCGGCGTGCATCGCGTACATCCGCCTCACGCAGTTTGTGGACTCGGGCGGCCGCCCGCGCTCCAGCCAATCGGAGGAGACCCGCGTGTGGCACCGCCGCGACGGCAAGTGGCTCAACGTTCACTTCCACTGCTCGGGAGCGCCCGCCGCGCCACTACAGTGATCAGGTAAGCCTCGTTGGGGACCTTACCTACTCTTAGCAACATTTGAAATGTTAACTGATATTTTTAAGGCTTACCGTGGTGTAAATCCGTCCTTCAAAGTCTTAATTTGATGGATAATCTTGTTTGAAACACCAACTGTGGCTTTAAACCTTTGAGAGCCACATGCTTGAGTGTCTAAGCCATTTTTAATAAATTACGGAATTATATTAAGGAATCAATTTAAAAATTCTTACCTTAAAAAATTGGAACACTAACCTTTGTTTTGAATTGTTATTATTAATTATTTTTGGTCATCTTTTCACTCTTTCAGTGCCATGGGCGAGAATTCTCGTCTTTTAAAATAGTATTAAAAATATTCAATGATAAAATTCTCGTCAAATGTGTTTTTTTATGGAGGGTCGCTGACACCCTTGACTAGCGCTTTTGTAATATTAAGCCAATTGAGCACTGTAGTGATAAATGTGCCCATTGGATGGCAGTGTTTTCTTACATACAGCATATTTATTACATGTAATTCTTATTAAAGAATGGATATCAATCTTTCATATGATACCACCCATGTTTACATAGACATAAAGTAGCACACACTTTAGAGGTTGTCTTTTCTGACAACGTTTGGCACTGAAAGAGTGAAAGTTATGAGCATGTCCAAATGCAATTCAATTTCGACTGGAAATACCCTCATATTTCTCCAGTCTTGTAGGAAAGCAGACTGGTTTTCACTATCAAAATACAAACATTTGCAAACATCTGCTTTTACTTTGGGAAAACTTTGATCAACGTTTTTGCACATTTTCTGTCGTCCCAGGACAAACCATCTGCCAAATTATTCTTCTTTGTCAGTTTATAAAATCTTCTATGATTGAATGGACGGAAATTGGAACATGTTTCTTAAGTATCTGATTGACAGATCAATCAACAAGATAAACATATTTCAAAAATATCCTTAGTTAAAATTGAAGTGAGGACTCACCCTGCTGTTGTCTCTCCCCTCAGTGGTCCTGAGCCTCCACTGTGTCGGTGGAGGTGTTTTGGGGGGCAGTTTTTTTCCGGCGAGTGTGTTTCGGGGGCCCGAGCCCCCCGCGTGGATCGGCTAGCGCCAGGAGCCCGGCCGGGCCAGACGGCATCCCTCTCCGCGACCGCCGACCGACCCCCCCCCCCCCCCCTTCCCTCCCGTCTCCTCCTTTCACCCCGCGGGGGGGCGCCGGCCGAGCACAAACCAACGCCCGGCGCCCCCTAGAGCCGCAGCCCCCCTCCCCCCCACGTGGGATGTGATGCATGCATCTTGGCGCCCGCCTGACCGCGGAGGGCGCATCTTTGCCCTCTGGCGCCTCCCCTCGGCGGCCGCCTTTGTTCAGCCCCGCCCGCGGCGGACGAGGCGTCGCGGGGGAGGAGGCGACTTACACTTGTGACAGTTTATGAGTATGAGTTATGAATATACTGTGTAAATTATGACTTAGATGTTCCAGAACACCACCAATGCCCCAGCAAGCATTTATCTTGTCTGCGCGATGAGGGATTAGCGGAGTCGTCGGCTTTCGTCGCGGCATGAAACGCGTCAAGTTTACGAAAAAGCGAGAAGTGGGGAGCGTGCGGACAAGTCCGAGCGGGTGACGACGAAACTTGATATCGAGGAGCACCAAAGTGTAGAACTTTAGGCTTTTTACGCGTCTTGCCAGTTTTTCTCCCCCCACACTTTGGAAAGGCGATCGAAGCTCGTGTTGTGTTTTTAGCGTCCTGTGACGAGCCTTTACCGCGCTTTTTCTTTTCGCCCCCCCCCCTCCCGTGTGTTTGTCTTTTTAAAAAGCGCTTTCTAGAAGGGAAAAAAAAGGAGGGATTTTTTTAAAGTGAATTAAAAAGCGCTTCCCGCGCATGTCCTGTCCTGTCATGTCCGTGTGCGGCGAAGGGAGGGGCACTAAGAAGGGGAGGGGTGCCTCGTGATTGCATGCGTGCCCCGACCGCCTCATCCTCGTGCGTCCTTCACCTTCCCGTCCGCCCCGCCCTCCCGTCCCCGCTTGGGGCCTGGTTTGTTCCTTCTCACTGTGTAAATACAGTGTGTGTAAACATGTATGTAAAAACGTGTTTCATATGTACATGCATCCTGTGCACCTCCTGCAAGAGTTAGCAAGTTATTTTTCTTTTTTCTTTTTTTCCTTGGGCGGCCCAGTTTCGCATCCCACCACTTAAACACGCACGGCTGGTGCTGTGTTAACATATCCTCCCCACAATGTTGTGTGATTGTCCCACTATGTTGTTTGGTCCCCATTCACTCCAGTAATGTTATGATCTTTACCCGCCTCACAATTTTGGTCCCCACCGGCTCCAGTAATGTGATCCTCACCCGCCCCACAGTGTTGTGCAGTTTGAGTTTGCTCCACAATGTTTTGTGAGCCACCCCCGCCACGTCTTGTGATCTGCACCCACCCCCACTATGTTGAGCTCTGTTCCACGGCCCAATGTTGTGATTTCCCCCACCGGTCCCATAAGGTTGTGAACTGATACCACCCCGTTATGTTGTGTAGTCTATAATGTCCCACAAAAAACAAAAACGGTCTCATCTACACCTTGTCACTACTTTGTGTCATACACACCAAACCTGTCCCAAGACTTTTTGAGGTGCACTCTGCCTTGCTATGTTGTCGTCCCCACAGCCACCCCATAATTTTGTGGTATTCACCGCTTCACAATACTGTATAATCCCCACTCATCGTGCACTGTTACATCTACACCCATCCCAACTTTTTGTGCTAAACCCACATTGTTGTGGTCCACAGCGCCTCGCAATGTTGTATTTCCTGTCCCTTTAATGTTGTGATCGCCACTCCCCCTACAAGATTGCATAAACGGACTGTTAGGTGCACTCGTCCCACAGTGTTGTGTTTAAACACTGGCCCAAACAATGTGATCAACACTCACTCCGCAATGTTGTGTTTTAGCCCCACAGTGTTGTGATCTAATGGTGATCTACACAGCCTCATTATTTTGCGTGATCTTCACCCACCCCATAATGTTGTGTGTGTGTTTTTTTTGTTGTTGTTTTTTTTCTCCCCACAGCTTGACCCCTGTTTGCCCTTCCTAACTTTAATGTCGCCACAATTTCTTTGCAACTTTTCGTCGTCTGCCGTCAACCTTTTGCCATTTTCCTTTGAAACCTGTTGCCGTTATTTGCCGAGTTGCCAAGCTGGAGTTCTGCACGTGACCCGCAGGAAGTGAGGCAAGAAAGTGAACGCGACACACAAATACAGTACACGCACCTGCACGGATTTGATTACGATTGCGACCTAGAATCCGCCCCCTGGTGGTTTTAAAAAGAATTGTGCCTGCTCATTTCTGGAGGGGTGGGCGGGGTCTCTAAAAGAGCGATAGCGAGCAGGAGCACTACTTATTATTATGCATGTTTCAGTTACGCATTTCTACCATGTACCTACCTGAATGAGGATGGAGCTCTACTAGTGTTAATATTATTATGACGATGACGATACTTGCATCTTTTGAGATACCCTCCATCTCGAATGTTGACTAGGTTACATGAAAAATAAACTTTTTTTTTTTTTAAATCAAAAAAGGGAAAAAAAAACTAATCGAAGGGGCAAAAAAAAATAAAAAATAGGATGCCGACGCTTGGTATGAGGCCCTCGATGTTTTCCCCCCTGCGTTGTTATGGTATGATATTTGGGCTGCGCTTTTTTCCCCCCCTCCTTTTCCGCCCTCCCCGTCACCTTTTCCTTAGCCAGCCTTCAAGCGGACGCTGGAGTTTTTTATTTTTTTATTTTCTTTTATTTTTTTTTTTGCATGATCATAATGTACAATGAAATAACAACCATTTGAATTGACGACTATAAAGTGTTTGTCTGAGTGTTAGTTGGTCTTCATCCTTAGCTTTGTTATTCTTCAGACTTGGATCTTGAAAGTATTTAATAAAAATACTATTTCAGCACCCCGCTCCAGACCCGCCCGTCTCATTTGCGCCGCTTCTTTTTATAGCGCCGTACCTCATGTGTGTGTTATATTCACGTGAGCCAATCACGGGGTGCACTTTGACCCCCCACGCTATCGTTTCACCTTTTATTACCACTATTTTTTTTTGAGCCGGAATGTCCTTTGAGAGTTTATTTCGCGGTACGTTACTCTAAGATGGCATTTCGCAACCTTTTTTCAATGATGTAACAAAAGGATTTCTGTTTAAAAAAAAAAAAACGACGATCATGCCATTGTCTGATTTGGGAAACTTTCGAACCTTTTAAACTTCATTGAAGTTGTTCCACAAAAAAAATAAAAAAATAAAGTGGCTTCTTTTGGAGTTTGGAAAAGATCTGTTATCAAAAAAGAAATAACATAATTACTAATAAATATTTGTCCACAAAAAATTGTCAACTTAAAGTGACAGACCTGTTCTCAAAAACAAATAACAAATATTAGTCCACGGAAAAATACTAAACAAAGTGTCCTGTTTTGGGATCTGTTCACAAAAATAAATCTTAAATGATTATTTTTCAGTTTTAAAAGATTTGTATTATTAAATTATCAATCTTAAATAAAACTAAAAAATCAACAAAACTGTTCTCAAAAAGAAATAACTTGAAATAATATAACTGAGTTTTATGAACTCATTTTCCTGAAACATTTCATTAATCATTTTTAAAGGATCTTTGCATCATGTTTGTTTTATTTAGACTCTGGAGTACCCTCGCATTTTTCAAAATAGGTTGCTCAATCAAATGAAAGTGCCTCTTGAAATCCCACAACAAACGACAGATGAGTAATCGTAGCGACGGTGTATATTTGGCCTCCGCGCTTGTCTGTCATCCCCGTTAAATCCAACTAATCCCCTAAATGACCCCCGCGAGGCCTCGACCGCTCCGCGGCGCGTTGGTCACTCGCCTGCTCGGATCTTGAGCGATGCTTCGGCCTTATCTTCGAAAAAGGTGTTATTTATGACGACCGTTCGCAGGATGTAGGACAGCTCCCCCCGGTTCATCTGGCGGACGTGATTAATGAGCCCTGCCGCTTTTTTTTTCTCTCTCAAAGACACGCAAAGTCAAAGAAGACTGTGGGGACGCGCTCTGGTTAGCGTGTCGCGAACTGCAGTCAGGGAAAGGTCACTTTAGATGACGGAAACCAAGAAACTGCAGCTCGCCGTTCTTTTGAGGGTATTTGATAAAGCAACGCAAATTATGATCATGTATATGTTTCGAGGTGCTGGAAGATTTCATGTTTGGTTTCAGAATCAGGGCGGATGCTTTAATGCTTATGTTCAGGAGAAGTGAAGGCTTTAATGTTTATCATGTCTAGAATCAGAAGCGAAAGCGCAGGAAGATTTAATGTTGATTATTTACGGACTCAAAGTAGGGATGCTTTAATGTTCACTATTTATGTTCAGTACAATTGTAAGCTTTAATCTTTATTATGATCAGAATCTGAAGCAAAACCGAAGGAAGATTTATTGTTGACTATTGACAGACTCAGAAACAAGTAATCCTTTAGCGTTCATTAAGTTCAAGAAAAATACAAGCTTTAATGTTTATTATGTTCAGAATCAGAAGCAAAAATACAGGAAGATTGAATGTTATTTTCAGAATCAGGAAGATTTATTGTTGACTATTGACAGATTCTGAAATAAGTAATCCTTTAGTGTTCATCAAGTTCAAGAAAAATACAAGCTTTAATGTTTATTATGTTCTGAAGCAAAAATACAGATAGATTGACTTATTTTCAGAATCAGGTAGATGTGTTAATGTTCTTTATGTTCGGGAGAAGTGAAAGCTTTAATGCTTATCATATTAAGTATCAGGAGCAAAAGTGCAGGAAGATTTAATGTTGATTATTAACAGACTCAGAAAAAACGAATGCTTTAATATTCATTACGCTCCATGTACCGACCTGAATGAGGATGGAGCTCTACTAATGTTAATAACACAATATTATGAATAATTTTATTATTAAAAGCTTTTAAGATTTTGTCCAGAAGCATGAATGCAGGAAGATTTAATGTTGATTATTTACAGAGTGAGAAGCGAAAAATATTTTAATATTCACTAAATTTGGGAGAAGCAAAAACTTTAATGATTATTATGTCCAGAAGCAGAAATGCAGGAACATTTAATGTTCATTATTTACAGACTCATAAACGAGGGATGCTTTAATGTTTATTATGTTCAGGAGATTGTAACCTTTAGTTTTTATTATGTCCTGAATCAGAAGGAAAATTGCAGGAAGATTTAATGTTGATTATTGAGGATTGCTTTAATATTCATTATGATCAAGACAAGTAAAAGATTTCATGTTTAGTACGTCCAGAATCAGAAGCAAAAAAAAAAAAAAAGCTTTCATCTTGAAAATACATGGTATTGGCAGTGTTCGAACGTTTATTGTTGTCATCCAAAACGACAAGAACGTGCTTTAATGTTGATTATGTAAAGTGATTGATGTGTTTATTGACACTAATAAGAAAAAGCTAAATACGTTAATTTTGATTTTGTCAAATGAAGTTCTTTGTTGACCTGGAAGTAACCAGGTACAGAATCGGACACCATTAGCCTGCATTGAATTGCCAAAGGAAGCTTTAATGTTGATTATGTTCACAATAAGTGAAAGATTTATTTTGGACATTACAGAACCAGGATGACCATTTCTCGCCTACTATTGAAGGCTTCATTATGTACAAAATCGCGAGCAGAATGTCTCTGTTGCCTCGCTGATGGAAGCTTTAATGTTGATGATGTCCACAATTAGAAAGCCCCGTTGTCACCGGTGGCACGATGATGGACGACCATGAGTCACAACACAAGACGTACAAAGTCCAAACAATTACACCACAGATTCTAAACGAGAAAAAAAAAAGAAAATGGCGCTATCTAGTGGTAAGAAGAAACATTGTCATTGAAATGTTCACAGTCCACATAAACACTCTAGCTCTATCTGCACCATCAGAATCAGACTTTCAATGGCTTTTTGTCAGATTTTGTACATCAAAGGACCGTACCAGCGTTTTGATTAATGATTATTCTAAATATTCATGAATGATTATGTTCCAGATACACGCCTTCGTGATCAGACCCCATCTTTAAGGTGAGGCAAAGCCAGAAGATTGTCATTGATAAATATTATAAGATGCAGTTAAGCAATCCTTACTTCTTATTATTTCTGGTAAACACGAATAGGAATTAATGCGTTTACCATATCACGATATGTTCAAATCACCATATGTTAAGCAACCGCAAATGCTGTTATTACACTGGCCTTAATTCTTACTATTTCTAACTGGCCACAAAATTAAGTACACCTTCAGTTCTTGTACTTCGTGATGCTTTTATATGTATTTTTTTTCTTCTAAAATGTCCATCCTCATTAGACAAGTGAGCCTTGAGCCTTCCATTTTTGGGCAAGATTCGGGGTACACATACAGTGGTTTCCTCTTTGGAAAGTCTAGTTCATTCTCTATAGGGTTTAATTCTAGACATTGACTTGGTAATTTATCTGCAACTCTAGTAAGTATGAGTGCTACAGAAAATGGATGGATGTTTAACATTTTTAAGGTACGGTCCATATTGAAGTAGTTCAGTCATCTATGAGCCTGCAAAGAAAAGCCCTTTTTTTTTGTTGATGTTGCATGTTAATCAGCTGTACATCAATTAGCAGTTAGCATCAATGCTAACTGTAGTCTCACCCTTGTGCGGTATTTTGTCCAAGCCTTTGATCTGTACATCAAAGGCATATCAAATGAAAGGGGAAGCATTGACAGAAGGCCATAGGGAGCTGAAATTTCACCCGGACGGCGACAACATATCAAAGTTCAACATGGCGCGACCACTTAGTGTGTTATCTCTTGGCTAAAATACTGCGAGAATCATTTGAAGGAAATGACCATAAAATAGGCAAAATACTGCACAGGGGTTAATTGAGCACCGTGCCAAGTAATTTACCGAATTTACAATGCGAAAGCACATGCTGATCAGATTTTTTTTTTTTTTTTTTTTGGCCTCTTGTTGGGAAGCAAGGCATCCTCCGTTCAGTTCGCCTTTTCTCCGGCGGTCCCGCAGCACAGGCGGCGAGTCAACGAGGCCTCGATCAAACCGCCGCCTGCGAGTGGTACGTGCGTTTTGCGTGTACGTGACGTCCGATGTCGTTGGTTTCCTCCCCTCGTCGCCCCTTTTGGGAATCGGCCCGAGCGACATCATCAATCCAACCGCGGAAGCGGCCGACGCGCGTGTACAGCGCCGGCGAGGAGGCGTCGGCGCAGCCGTAGGCCCCGGCCACCACTCCCGCCAGCACCCAGCGGCCCGCCTCTCCCTGACACAGCAGGCCGCCTCCGGTGTTGCCGCGGCAACCGTCGCCGCCGCCGTGTAGCGGGCCGGTGTCCGGGGGACCGCCGGCGCACACGGTGCCGTGGCTGGAGAAACTGTCGCCGTGACGCTTCTTGCATTGCCACGACGACATGACGGGAACCCATGACGCCAAGACGGAGTCTGGCACAAAGAATCGTCAATAACATCGCGGTCTGTTATACGGTGACGTGCTCGGTTTCTAGAGATGCAAAATACTGGTCAGACATTAAAATACCGCATGAGGTTATGACCCCGGGTAACAGGCTTTGCGGTTGCCATGTGAGTTGTAATTGCACATTCACGCCACTAGGTGGTGCAGTGGCGCTTTTATTATCAAGTCTGCCAGTTATGAACTTTAAATTGCTGTCGGTATTTTTTCTTTGTTTCACATTAATGATTGTGATTTAGAAAAAAAAATCGCAATGTTTTATATTATTTTCTTCACGGTAAAATGTTTAAGATGTTACTGTTCCAGATGAATTTACATTCATCATTAGTTTTTTTTCAGCATCAAATGGTTGTTAGTAAAGTAGAAGTTTAAATAATGATTGAACTATTTTTTTCACCCACTTTAACACACTTTAATTTTTAGGTCCTGTAAAAATTAGTTTTTATTTATATTGATATGATTGTATTCTATTTGATTATTGTTTTTTTTTTTCCTAAAAAAAATATAAGATTTTAGATTGCCTTCTCGAAATTCTAAAGATAATGGAACCTACCCGGTGCGCTCCACCGCGTGGTCACCATGACGACGCAGGCGGCCGGCGTGCTGCTCTGGTCGTCGTCGGGCAGGCAAGCGGCATTGACGTGTGGGTCGAAAATGAAGCAGTGACCCTTTTCCGCGCCGGGCAGTTTGATCAAGGCCAGGTCGTGACCTCCGCTCTGACCTTTGAACTTCTTGTGGACCACCACACGCTCCGGGATCAAGGTTCGATCGGTGGCCCCCACCCGTACCATGTACCTGGACGGCTCGGTTCCAAACCTTACGGAGGTTCACGATGTATGTTAGAAAAGCGGGACGGCGATGCTCTTCGTTGCTCGTCGTCGATGTGTGCGTCACCTGGCGAAACAAGTGGCTGACGTGAGCGCCCAGCAGGAGCCAATCAGAGTGGCGCTGCAGAGAGGGGCGCTTTCTTGGCTTTGGGACTGAAGCCACACTGACGCCTGCCAAGGCCATGACGTCCTGCAACAATCAAAAAATAAATATTGTGGTCCCCAGATGCAATTACCCAACGCATCCACTAGATGGTGTCATTTACCCTAATAAAACCCACCTGAGAATATTTCGTCCTTCCTCTCCAGACTTGGACTCAGTAGCTTCCTCTTGAAGCTTTCTCAACCCGCAGCTGGCCTCCAGCTGGTGGACCCGATGCGTGGAGTCATACGCGGGGACGGTGGAGGTGTCACACTTCACCCCTGCGGCTTGCCCGCGCCTGCAGCCCAACGTGTTCAGGCCCAGCGAGGGACACTCGCCAAGGAATTCCTCCTTTCCCGTGCACCTCACTTGATCCAAGTGGACCGGTCCTTTGCCCTGGCCGAAGCCCCCGGCCGCCACAGCTCCGCCGCTGGGGAAGAAGCACGACCAACGTTACTTAGCTTCCAAAGTTTGAATCTAAATTAGCTTCAAATGTGACCTAACCGTGGAACTAAGGAGGCCTGATATTAGCCTTCAAAGACCAAGGTTGTGTTCGTTATCACCTTCAAAAACTACTTTCTGAAGTTAGCTTCTGAAATTAGCTTCTAGTCTGACCTGCAATCATAGATCTACAAAGACCAAGCTTAGCTTCCAATGTTAGAATATAGTTATCTTCTAATACAACCTAACCATAGTAATAAGGAAGAATGTTAGCTTCTGAAATTAGCTTCGAGTTTGAACTATAACCCCAGAGCTAAGTAAGACCAACATTGGCTATCAAAATTAGCTTCTAATGTGACCTTATCGGAGAACTAAGGAAGACAGAAATTGGCCTCCAAAGACCAACATTTCTTGCTTTATTAACTCCCAAAACAAAATTGTGAAATTATTTTCCTATGTTAGCTTCTGAAATTAGCTTTTAGTCTGACCTATAAGCATAGAACTAAGACCAATGTTAGTTTGCAGTTAGAATCTCGTTCGCTTCTAATGTGATCTAACCATAGAACTAAGAACCCTGACGTTAGCTTCCAAAGACCAACATTGCTTTCTTTCACTTCAAAAACTAGATTTTGAAATTTGTGCCTAATATTAGCTTCCAAGTCTGACCTATAACCATAGAGCTAAGACCAATGCTAGCTTCCAAAATTCGAGGTATTTTCTAATCTAACCTAACCATAGAACTTGAGAACCCTGACATTAGCCTCCAAAGACCAACGTTGCTTTTTTTAATCAGCTTCCAAAACTAGTGTCTGAAATTAGCTTCTAAAGTTAGCGTCAGAAATTCGCTTAGGTTACCTTGCTAGCTTTTTAAATTAGCTTCTTGTCTTCTAAAGTTAGAATCTAAAATTAGCTTCAAACGTGACCACACCAAGAACTAAGACTGACATTAGCCTCCAAAAAAAACCAAAGTTGCCTTTTTTATTAGCTTCCAAATCTAGTTTCCGAGGTTAGCCTCCAATGTTAGCTTCTGAAATGACGACGCTGCCGTGGTCACCTGTGGCCCAGCTGCCTGCACACGACAAGTGCGTTGAGGTCATTCCACCCCGAGTCGCAGATGGTCCCCCAGTCACCGTGGAGATACACCTCCACTCGCCCCTCCTTCCTACTGACGCCCCCGGCGAGACGCAGCAACGGACCTGACAACATTTCGAAAAATATTAGTTTTGATCGTATTTTTTAATTTCATTTAAGGCGTCGTCCTCACCGGTGGACGGCGCGACGACGGGGACGTGGTTGGTTTCGTCTTCCGCCTTTCCCCGGCAGCGCACGCCGACGTCCTCGGCGTGGGAGCAATCGGTGCGGCCCCAGATGCCGTGGCGGCAGTCCAGCAGGGACGTCTCGCTGCCATCGCAGTGGACGTCGTCCAGCAGGATGAGACCGCCGCCCTCGCCGAACGTCCCGTCCGACACCGCCTCGGCGTGACCCCTTCAGGAAACAGTCAGTGAACGTGAGTCAATTTTTTTTTTTATTATTACCAAAAATCGTCAAGGAAATAGGGGCGGAGCTAAGTTAAGCCTGGGTTGTGAGTTCCACAAGTGCTTCTGGAAGCTAATATGTTTAAAGACAAAAAAATTGCTGCCCCAGCCTTGAGACACATATGTGTCCATCCATGTACCTATATCCCAGCTGTCCACACACCACCTGGGCGTGTTGTTGCGTCCAGTGGTCGTCACAAACCGTCCCCCAATCGCCGTTGTGAAGCACCTCCACGCGGCCTTCCCACGGGTTGTCGCCGCCCACCAGACGCACCACTCCGTCTGAAAAATTCAACATTCAAGAGTTTGATTGTCATGCACAGCGAAATTCTTAGTCCGTTCACTTCCTCGAGCAGACTTACATTCCACACAATAGAGCAAATAATAAAGTAGGCAATATAAACAGTAATAGGGTAATAAGGGCTAAAGCACCATATTTGCTCATGTTTTATTTACCTACACACACATACAAAGGCTATTTTGTTTACCTTGTGTGGTAATTTGTGCAATCAAAGACATTGGAAGAAGACAATAGGGAGCTGAAATTTCACACAGTCACAAAAAATACCTTACTACACATGCTTTTTTTTTTCCCCAGGATAAATAGCTTGCTATACTTTTTTTTTTGGGGGGGGGGGGGCATAGTCTACATGGATGCGGGTTTTTTTTTACAGTGAAAAATTAGACCTATTATATTTTTTGGTTGTTTAAAAAGAAAAAAAAAGGAAAAAAAAAACTTAATTTACATAGTCTTTCTTTTTTTTTTTGCAAAAAAGCCTTGGTCGTTTCTTGTAAAAATAAAAAAAACACACTATACATGGTCGTTTTTTTGCATGAAAAAAAAAAAAAAAAAAAAATATATATATATATATATATATATATATACACACACACACACACACACGCAAAGGCTGTTTTCCTTAGTAATCATTTATTGATGTGTGCCGGTGATAAAAATAGAAGCGTTTAAGGCTGAGTACGTGCGTGTGTGTGTGTGCGTCTGCGTCATGCCTGTGTAAGGGCTGCAGGAGACTCCGGCGTCCTCCATGTGGTCACAGTTGTGCTGCTCCCAGTGTCCGTGTGGACACTGATCCAGGAACAGTTCATTGCCCGTGCACTTGACGGCATCCAACAGGATGGGACCCGAACCCTGACCGAAGTGAGCCCACGACCACGCCTTGGCCACCCCGCTAAAACACACACACACACAAGCAATGCACATTAACATTAAAACAAACACATTGGGATTGTTAGAATACCGCACCAACACAACAGCAACATGCCTGACTGTGTTACTGGTGGCGAGTAAAATATCTTAAATTCTAAATTAGTATTCTTCTGTTTCTCTTTGTTTACCGGGAGATTGCCCCCTAGTGGCCAGTAAAATAAAAATGCCGATACCCGGACTAAAAGCCACGGGGTTTTGGCTTATAGTTCAAAATTTCCAATACCCATCTGGGTTTCATGTAACCCAGCAATTTCAAATATTATATTTAGCCTATTTTAATTTCACAATGTCCACAAAAATCTTTTTTTTTACATGCATAATTTGAAGGACCCACCTGAAGCCCAGCTGCCTGCACACCACCTCGGCGTCTCTGTCGTCCCATTGGTCGTCGCACACG
The DNA here is from genome assembly GCF_059441005.1 of Hippichthys cyanospilos. Lineage (NCBI taxonomy): Eukaryota > Metazoa > Chordata > Actinopteri > Syngnathiformes > Syngnathidae > Hippichthys > Hippichthys cyanospilos. Next base: position 12,473,610 of record NC_142385.1, read on the forward strand.
GATCCCCACCTCCCGCCGTGGAAGACCTCCACGCGTCCTTCAAAGTCTTCCTCGCCTCCGACCAGCCGTAGCGGAGGTCCGCTACCTGCCCAATGATATGTTCGAAATATCGTAATATCGCAAAGGGAGAAATGACTTTTTTGATGTACCGTAAATATTGCCTGTGTGAAATTCTCTCGTCTGACCTTCGGGAGGCGCACACAGTACGGCCGCCTCGTTTCCATGGTTACAGTCCCCGGTGATGAACGTCTTGCTCCCGCAGGCGCTCACGCTGTTCTCGTCGCCGCGGCAACCCAGACGCTCAAAGTGGAAGAGGCCGGAGCCCGAGGCCAGCTGGGAGTGCCGCAACGCCGTGCCGATATCGCTGCCCCGACGAAAAAACAAAAAAACATTTAGGTACGTGGGCGTATTTTGTGGAAAAAAATACAAATAAAAAGCCTTACATGCTCTTTTGTGTGTGTGTGAAAAAAAAAGCCTTACTATACATGTTTGTTTTTTGCAAAAATAAGTCTTACTATACATGGTCTTTTTTTGGTCATTGTCATTGTGAAAAAAGTCTTACTCTATGGTTGTATTTTTGTGAAATAAAAGCCTTACTAAACATGATTGTTTCTTTTGTTTTTTGCAAAACTAAGCCTTACTAACTAAGCCATGGTCTTTTTTTTGCCAAAAAAGCCTTAGTATAAATGTTTTTTTTAATTTTGTTTTTTTTTTCCAGAAAAAACCTTACTGTACATTGTCGTAGTTTGTAAAATAAAAAATTCTTACACTAGGTTGTTGTCAAATACAGTAAAAGCCTTACTATACATAATTGGTTGGGGTTTTTTTTTGTGTGTGTGAAAAAAGTCTTACTATACACGTTCGTTTGTTTTTGCAAAAAAAAAAAAAAAGATACTACAATAAGCCTTACAGTTATATCTTTACCACAACAAGCCCTACTAAACATTGTCATGTTTTGTGAAAAAAAAAGCCTTACTATTCATGGTCGTTTTTTTTTTTTGCTAGAAGAAGCCTGACTATAAAGGGTCTTTATTTTGCAAACAAAAGCTCTACTTTACATGGTCATTTTTTGTGGAAAAAAAAAGCTTTATTACATATGGTCGTTTTTGTTTGTTTTCGAAAAAAAAAAAGCCTTACTATACGCGTTTGTTTTTTCAGCGAATCCGACATCCTTTGACGTAAACCCTACGAGACCGAAACGTCCTTACCTTAAGCCCACCTGCCTGCAGACCACGCTGGCGTCCCGGTCCGTCCAGTGAGCATCGCACACCGCCCCCCACTGGCCGTTGAGGTACACTTCGACTCGTCCGCTGTCGGACGACGTGCCGCCGACCAGCCTGGCCGCACCTAGCGTGTTTGAAGGTCGTTAAACATCGTCCACCAACTTGGGAAAACATCCAATAATTCGCCGTTTTGCCGTTTTCGTACCCTGGTGACAGTCGCAGTAGGCCCACCCGATGGCCCCCGAGTTCTGCCTGAAGAAGCACCAAGGGTTGGACTCGCGGTCCGGGTTCCGGCAGTAGCTGTGTTCTCCGAGACCGCGGCCCGGGTACTGCACCACGTAGTCGGGGAACTCGGTCCACTTGAGGCACGGGGCGCCCGAGTCCGTTTGGGACACCGTGCCGTTGTAGTACCCCAGCTCGGTAAATCCCTCAGAGCAGGACAGGGGGACTGGAAAGCGTGAACGAAGACGTTAACTTTCGGCGCTATGGAAAAGAATGCTCGTCTTTTAAAATAGCCATAAAAATGATCAAATTCTCGTCAAATAGTTTTGTTTTGTTTTTATGGAGAGTAGCTGACACCCTTGACGATCGCTTATCTAAGTCCATTGAGCACTGCAGTGATAACTGTGACCATTGGATGGCGGTGTTGCCATACATACGTTACATACTTGTAAATCAAGGTAAGGAATGGAAATCAATCTTTCATATGATACCACCCATATATGTTGTCGCCCACTGGGTGAAATTTCAGCTCCCTAGTATCTTCTTTCAATGCTTTCCCTTGCTGATGTGAAATGCCTTTGATGTAAAGACCAAAGGATATGTTAAAACACCGCACTTAGAGACTATAAGGAAACTACGGATTACCAACCAAACCTCATTTAAATTTTTGCCATTTTTGTCTTTGCCACAGCAGTACGCCAAATGCTTTTAAAAAAAAATTCCCCAAACAAAAACATCACATATAAACGCCAGCAAAGAACAGATCGGCGCTTGAGTCATGATTGATCTATGATCGTGCAAGAAATCTACTACGTTTGAACGAGCTTGAATACAAAGTCATTCACTGTAGCACAGGGGTGTCATTTTAGCTAACTTTAGTCCGTATGGAGGAAAATATATTTCCCAAGTGGGCCAGACCAATGAAATTATGGTATATATAACTTAAAATATCATCAACTCATTTTTGTACTTTACAAAATCATCTCACGGGCCGGATTAAACTCCGTTTGCGGGCCAGAAACGGCCCGCGGGCCGTATGTTTGACACCCCCCATGTAAACCAAGTCAAATATCCTCATTGTCGTCCTTTTCTGCAACGTTTCTTTTGGGCGTTTCTGGCCATCTTTTTTTTTTTTTTTTTCCAAGGCCAAGCTGCAGCTAAACTGTGATTAATGGCCGACCTGCATCGCTAACCAGTCTTATCGTATTCACACAAACACACGGGCGGAAAAGCCAGAGAGTCGGAGCGAGGAAGAACCAAAAGCGAAGATCAATAGACAGTACACAAACCAGAGGAGACAAAGAATCGTTTTGGGGCGCAAAGTTAATGAGGATTTAGTGAAGAACTCCATAAAAGGTGAAGTCTTTGCGGCCGTTTGTTTTTGTAGCCCATTTTGATTTTGGCAGCCGGCGTCCCGTTAGAATACGGCTGTTTGCGTATCGCTCGGCTATCTTCTTGTACCTCATTATTAATTCATGTCAGGCTGCTCCGCTAACAGGGGACGTCGCCAGCGCAGCGTTTAGAATCCGACGAATGGACTCGCGCATTTGAACGCAGCAGGGTTTGCTTCGTTCTGATTTTAAAATACGATATGGGAAATGTTTGTGAAATAATTGAGTGGCTGGAGTGTGAAAAATCAATGAGTTAAAATGTGACTGAGTGAGCCGTAACAACGGGGCTAATTAGCTTTAGCATTTTTTTTTGTATTCTAGTTCGATTTTTGAGGGCAATCTCCAAAGTAAAAAAAGGGAGACAGAAGAAGACACTTTTAAAGACTTGATTTTGTGTTTGAAATGTGAGTTTACATGCCGCAAGTAGTAAACACCCACAGGCATGTTACTGCTGTGTTGGTGCAGCATTCTATATCCACGCAGTTTGAAAAAATAATAAATAATAAAAAAAAACTTCCATGTACCATCTTTCAGCTTATACATGACAAAAATTGATTTTCTGTGACTATTTTGTTGGTGCGGCTTGTATTCAGGTGTGCCATTATAATTCGAAAAATATGGTAAATTTTTCTAATGTAATTTAAAATTTGCATTTTAATTTGGTTAGGGTTAAATGAAATACATAAAAATAATATTAACACATTTTCATTCTCCAAATAATACAATTAATATTATATTTTCTATTATTACAGGAACATATTTGCATGGTTCTTGTAAATTAAAAATAAACATTAGCATGTATGCAATGTAAATATTCAATTAAAATATATAAAATGCATTAAAATTATTCCAAATATCTTGTTATTATTTTTGTATATTTTTTTGTACTTGTAACTAAAAAATCAATCCTTTTTTTTTTTTAATGAACTTTAAAAAAAAAAAAAAATTATATATTTTTTAATATCTTGTAATCATTATTGTACAATTATTTTCAGGAAAAAAAAAATTCTACATGTCACTAAAACACATCAATCCTATTTTCTTAACACAACCTTAAAAAAAAAAAAAAAAAATTCTTCCACCTCCCCCATTCTGCCCAAAAACGCACACACGCACTGCCAACACTCTGGCTCTCCATCATCGCCACGACAACACCCCTCTCCTCATCGCCATGGGAACACTCAGCCTCCCTGCTCATATAATCCATTTCCCCGCCACAAAGCACATTTGACACGCTCCACACTTACTGTATTGGGGGGGGGGGGGTCTGTTTTATTTGGGGTGGGTGTTTACCTCACAAAAGCACGCACCACTAACCACAATGTGTATTAACAGCAGCGTTGGCTAAAACCTGCAGGTTGACATCAAACTGTGTGTGAAAGCGTTTACGATCTCTTCGCCCTACCCCCATCAACCCCCCCCCCCCCCCCCCCCCCCCCCGCACGTCATGCCCCCCTTTCCTAACACGCCCCCTCTTCTCCAAAGGAAGAGAGAAATTAAAAAATGGTGGGAGGCTTTGAGCCTCAGGGAAAGGAGGAAGATGAGCTTCCAAACAATGCACGGGAAGGAAATGGCGGGAAGGAGAAATGTGCGGAACAGAGAGCATCATGGGAGACGTACCTGAGTTCTGCACCTCGTTTAAGTACGTGTCGTCGGCCACCACCTGAACACGCGCAGACAACGACAAAAATTAGACTGAAAAACACACAAAAACATTTACGTGGTCGCAAAATGACGCTGTGGTCTGACGAGTCCACATTTTTTGTGATGTATCTGATCATTGTTATTTGATCTTTTTGGTACATTTTCATTTTATGGATTATTGCGTCAAGCTAATAGCTAGATTCATGTGCCGTTCTAATATATTACACACACACACACACACACACACACACACATACACATACCAGCACAGCTCTAATAGCGTGAGAGCGGGAACACGTGAACTACGCTGGTGGGAACACGGATGGCAATATCGCCAATCATGTCAATCACACGCTTCCCTTACCAACCTAATGTGCTGCCATGCGCCTGCACCTGCTACCTCCACACACACACACACACACACACACACACACACACACACACACACACACACACACATTCACAAACAAACACACACACGCGCTGATTCAAGTTCAAATTCCAGAGGGGATGCATTTTTCAAATTTATCATCAAATAAAAGAATAAATAATATTGATAATCAAATCAATTAAATAAATGATTAGATCAATAATTCATAAATAAAATTGTTAGATATTTTAGATGAACTTATAAATATTATATTCATTGTTTGAAATGAGAAAAATTTATGTTTTATACTGTTGAATTAAGCTCCAAACTTAAATAAAACAAATAAAATTCAAATGAAGACAAATTCAAAAATTAGTTCTGAGATTATTTCAAGCTTTGGTCCTTGTTCAAGTCTATGCTAGCATTTCATACCAAAAAAAAAAAAAAAAAGTATCATGATATCAGATTGATACCAGTATCGGTTAGTACTCCGGTATCGGAAGTGAGCCTTGATTGTCAATTACTTATAAGAGTTTTTCAATGTAATCAAATAAAAAAGTGTACTAAATTTACCTGTTCAATTAAGAATAAATAAATGATAAAAACTATTGAAACGTCTACAAATGAACGTGAAGCGTTAAAGCAAATTGACAATATTTCCAATTTTGAGTGGCAGTAAATGAGTCTGACATAGGCTAAAATTGTGCATCTCAACCTCAAGCCTTTAGAAGGGACGGCAGCATGGCATATTAAAAATTGTCATGTTTTGACAATCCATGCAATATTTTAGCCTCCTAGTGATCTTTTTTTTTAATCTCTGCCTCATCTGCTGGAAAAAAAATGCATATTAGAGTAAACTTAAAACAAAGTCATACAACGTAAGCGAGTCACAATAATGCAGTTCAGCAAGTTCTTTCATGTTCCAATGAATTTGCTCTCAATTCGAAATTCTTCCACTCCTGTCACTGCATTAAATTAGATTTACTGATGCCCGAGGAAATCCTATTAAAACCTCATGTAGTACCGTCACGTAACACTAGGGGGTTCTCATCCGCTGGAAAATTGTGCCGCTACTGTAAAACTTAAAATAAAGCAAACAAGTCACCATAACACAATTTTGCAATAAGTTCTTTCAAGTTCCAATTGATTTGCTCTTAGTTTGAAAAGAAAGAGCACATATCCCATGTAGCACATTCACTTAACACCAGGGGTTCTCGTACCCCGTATGACAAATCAAGAAAATTAGGCAACACGTTTTCAAAGGAGTGTGTGTAAATCTTCTCACGCGTCTGCGGGAGATTTAGGGGCATTACGGTAAATCCAACACCTCCTGCTGTCCGTAGCTATAACAGACATGGCGACCACCCCCCACGTAATATAATGACAACTAGATGTACGATTATATTTAAAACATACTGTAGGTCATTAAGAAGACATTTAATTGCAAGTTTTTGAAACTTCTAACCATTTCATTTATTCCCTTTTCATGAAAAACGGTCTAAATCTAACACAGTGTCACTTTAAGAACTCAAAGAAAATTGACGGCATGCTTGAAGAAAAGACCAAAAATAACCGCGTCAAGACGGAAAAACACAGCCCGACATACAGTAAATGCCCATTTAGACATAATGGCTGAGTAAAAATAGAAAGTGAGTCAGCATCAAAAAATATCTGCCCCGAAAATAATCGGTTTGAAAAATCAATTCTGCGTATAGATAGAAAGTACAGTCATAGATAAGCGAGTTCTCCTCTCCCTCATTCGCTCCATCGATTTGTGACAGCACAAGCTTCATCCTCCTCCTCATCCTCATCATCATCGTCAACCGACATCCGTACAGTATATACACACGTGAAGGTAAACGCCACGTTACCTGCGCGCGCAGCGGCAAAGGCAGCACCAGGCAGACGGATCCCATCAGGAACAAGAACCGGCGGGCGCCCGGAGACATGGCGGGCGTCCGTGGCAGGCGCACGACAAGACGCCGAGCGGGGATGAGAACGTGGAGGATGCTGCTGGCGGGGCTGCTCCGGAGAGGGTGCGGCACCACAAAGGCCATGGATGACTGTACACACACACACACACACACACACACACAATCTGGATGGGAATTCTGTTGAGCTCTGCAGAAAGCGCCGCTATCTCTCTCTCTCTCTCTCTCTCTCTCTCCTTGTGGGCGTGCGAGAGTGCTTTTAGGGGGTCTCTGACTACTACAGTATATAAAGATAGCGTCTTTTTTTTTTATCAAGCTGAATATATTTGCATTCATTACGACAAAGTAGGTGTTGAAGAGCTTAATGGGCACTCATTCATGAATCACACATCCAAAAAAAAAAAGAAAACATGAGTGTATTAGATAATATTTAGGCTTGATTTAAAAGATTTGTGTCATATCAATTGGGTGTTTTTGTCGCTTGTGTGTGTTTTTTTGACCATTTTTGGTCATTTTCTTCCACGTCATTCTCTCTGTGTTTTAGTAAAGGGAAGGCACACTTGGTTTGGTGTGATAACCAACTGGTCATGCCACATTAAAAAAGAATCATCTGGGTGAAATTTCAGCTCCCTGGCGTCTTCTTTAAATGCTTTTTCTTTGATATTTGGTCATTTTCTTCGACCTTCTAGCAGTAGATTAGCAAAGAGATGGCACATTCCTGGTAGTGTGATAACTGATAACAACTTTGACAAGTTGTCGCCATCTGGGTGAAATTTCAGCTCCCAAGTGTCTTCTTTCAATGCTTTCCCTTTGATGTTTGGTCAGTTTCTTCCACATTATTCTACAGTATTTTGACCAAAGGATGGCATATTTCAGGTGGTGTGATAAAGTTTGACATTTTGTCACCATTTGGGTGAAATTTCAGCTCCACAGTGTCTTATTTCAATGCTTTCCCTTTGATGTTTGGTCAGTTTCTTCCACATTATTCTACAGTATTTTGACCAAAGGATGGCACATTTCAGGTGGTGTGATAAAGTTTGACATTTTGTCAGCATCTGGGTGAAATTTCAGCTCCATAGTGTCTTATTTCAATGCTTTTCCTTTGATGTTTAATTAGTTTCTTCCACATTATTCTGACAGTATTTTGACCAAAGGAAGGCACATTTCGGGTGGTGTGGTAAACTTTAACATTTTGTCAGCATCTGGGTGAAATTTCAGCTCCATAGTGTCTTATTTCAATGCTTTTCCTTTGATGTGAAATGCCTTTGATGAAACACCAACATGTATTTGGACCATTTTGGTTTATTTTCTTCCGTTTCATTCTCACAGTATTTTAGCCAAGGGAAGACTAAACTAAGTTGTGCATGTTGTCAACATTTGCGTGAAATTTCAGCTCCCTAGAGTCGTGTTTCAATGCTTTTGATGTTGCTATGTTATTTATCTTGATTGCCGTTTTACCTTACTGTTTTTCTAAACATGTTCCCTCCTCCAAAGTCGAACTAGAATGAACAATATTGTATTTTTTTTTTTTTAATTAATAGCTAAAAAAAGGAAACAAAAGTGGGGGAAAGTCCAATTAGCGAAGGTGAAGGAACTTTTTGACCATTTTACAAGTTAGCTGTATGCTAGCTGTATGTTAGCTGTATGCTAAACACGCTAATATTAGAGCATTAGCAAGAATCCGATTGCCATCATGTTGTATTTGTGTCCTACTTTTCTTTTCTCAGGTGATGTCTGTGCTGCCAAACAATGAAAGCCCCGCCTGCTTCTTCCTTCAGGTGGCTCGTAGTTGAGAAACGCTTGAACAAATCCATATTCAGAAGCAACCCATTTGTTGTTTTCTTATCTCTCTCCCCGCATGCTGTACTGCCTTCAAGCTGTGAGCTTAACTCAACTCATCCGTTTCACACTTTTTACTTGTACCCACTCGCTGCAGGCTGGGAGATTAACATTTTGTTTTCATCTCCTTTTTAAACTTCATAGTTTTCCCCCGGCTAATGCAAACAAGACCTGCTATCTTTTCATCCAAATTGTGCCATCTTACTTGCTCTCATATGGGTGCTTTTAAATCCATATATATATGTATATATATTTACCTAAAAATGTTTTATATATTTTATATATGTGGGTTTGTTTGTTTGTTTGTTTGTTTTTTTGATGGCTAATGCTACATTAATTCACGGATTTTACTCAAGTAAATATTAGTGATTAAGTAGGTAACAGTGATTAATTGCAATGAATTATTAAAAATTTTGCAATGACTCAAAAATGATTAATATATGTTGTATATGCGTGTTTTTTACTTAATGATTTTAAGTTAATTCAATGATCTTATTCAAGTTAAAAACTTCGGAGAAAACAGTGATTGTGATTCAAAAATTTGGCAAATAAATACTTGAAAATGTTTTATATGTATCATATTTATTTGATGATTTTACGTTAATGCAATAATTTTATTCAAGTAAGTACAGTATCGGGTAAAAGATTTGAAGAAAAAATTGTGATTATCAAAATTTTACCATTCTTATTTAACAACTTTTTTATTTGGCTGTATTTTTATTTGATGATTTTACGTTAATTTACTAATTTTATTGAAGTAAATATCTGTTAAAAGCTTTGAAGACAACAGTGATTACTCATGCTTGATAAATTAAAAGTGGTTCATGTGCATATATATATATATATATATATATATATATATATATATACAAACACACACATACACAGACAAACCCTGTATGCATGTCTGTGTTTTTGCCTTTGTCTCTTTCTTTGTCCTACCACCAAAAAGGATGGTTGCCACGGCAACACACCAGCCTCCCCTCACAGTGACACTGTACAGTTTGTCTGCAAAATAAATATATAAATGTATAATAAATTAGATTATTACACCAGAGCGCAGGCTGGTTTTTTTTTGTACTGAAGTTGTCGCCGGGAGCCTTTTTATCGCCAATCCCGTTACACGCTCCTCGTCCCTGATGCCCGTTGCCACGGCAACCGGCACGGCGACGCAGCAAATTCTGCTACAACCGCTAATGTCGTTGAGGGGAACAATACGAGAGCGTGCGCGCGCTTAGTGACACGCGCGCTACAAGACGTCCCCCACCGCGCTCTGTGATGTTTCAATTTCCTTCCCCGCCGTTTATCTGACTTCCTTTCCCTTGAAGAGACTTCAGATACGATACGCACGCATCAAATAAAGAGGGCTTGACGGTGACTTTGTCGATTTGCCTTGAAACGACCGGAAACAAAGAGGCATTTGCGGATGAGAGACGCGCTTCCTTCTCCTCTCCGTCGTCCCCTCTCATGTGTCTCAAAGCACAGTTGAGAAGGACAGAAGACGGATGGAAGACCGACAAATAGGAGCTGGCGCTCCACAGCTGCCAATCACTTCAGTGGCGTGTTATTTATTATTAGCATCATGTTGCAATTCAGAGGATTGATAACGATTTGGACACGGTGAATTCTTGTAGTGAATTCTGACGGCTTAAAGTTACTGATGGCGTTGTGATTCTTTGGCCTGACTTGGCCTGGCTTCAGTTTCCATTCCATGACAGATTGAGAGTGAATGACCGTCGCACGCCGAGTGTGGTCTGTGAATGACTTGCCAGCGATTTAGGCCTGAGGTCAGCTAGGGAGACTCCTGCTCTGTCACCTTCAAGCAGTATATGTAATGGATGGATGGCACATTGTAGCGACGGTTAATGCTTTACGGGCCTTACCATCAATGGAACTACTGCTGATTCATTGAATGTTTCGTATTTGTGTTCATTCATTATATATTGTTTATTTTTGGTTAGATTTTTATATGGGTGTATTTTGTCGTGTTTGCATTGATTTTTAAGTGTTGAATGTGCGTTTGTGGAGGTCGCATATTCACACGTAGAAAGACCATCCCTCGTGCGTCCGCTAGGAGGCAGTGTGGCTGCCCCCCAGCAAGCCTCGAAGAAAACGAGCCTAAACATTTAAAAACATGATGCTGTACGACCATAACTTTTTCTAGTTGATTTGAAATAAGAGGAAACGGAAATCGAAGAAAACTAATATTGGAAGAATTTATTTTTAATTTTTAGGTCTAACTCCTTTCAAAACTCAACACTATTGTAAAAAGAAACATACCTGAACATACTTTACGGTTATGGGCGGAGTCTCTAGTGAACTGCGGGATTCATTTCCGCTTCCGGTTCAAATTAGAGAGCATTCGTTTTGTGTGTATATATATATATATATATATATATATATATATATATATATATTTTTTTTTTTTTTAATCTACCTGCTACTTTATGATTCGATGTTGCATGTTCTTCGCAGCATGTCAATTTTCTGTAGAGTCGATCACACAAGCACTTCATTATGCTGCTAACAAGATAGCCACTTCAATCCTAAATTAGCTTAGCAATTAGCATCTCTCATTATTGCTGAGTTACAATGAGCCATAGTGCAAATTCAGTCATTAACACGGAGACGTTGTTTACGAACTACTTCAAACTCAATCGCTCCAATACACACACCTTGAATGTCTAATGACCCCAACGATCAAATTAGTAGCTTACCTTTTTCGCCAACATTTACATTTTTCCCCCAGTAAAATAAAAAATTACAGGCACTTTCTCCATCTTAAGTAAATCTTGAGTGATGCATGCTGCAGCACGTGGGTTAGTGACTTGGGTTGCCAGATCTGATCTTTAATGTCCCCCTAAAAAGTACACAATGTGGCACTCTGGCACAAATTTACGTCGCAAAGAGTAATGCGAAACAAATATGATACATTTTTACCTGCCCCACACGATTGTGTGCAACTCCATCAATGACATCCATAAATATAACAGATACCGGTGCTGACATAATAATAATAGTGGCTTGTGTTTTATTAAAAAAAAAAAAAAAAAATCTCAAGTCACACTGCATAGTATCTACTTGTGTTCCAGTTTCCTGTCCAATGCGGCGGTCATTTCAGTCAGCAGCTCCTCTCGGATGCGTTCATCCCGCCACTGCAGCTCGTGGACGAAATGTCCCCTGAGCACCTTCAGCTCTAAGACCCGCCCCACCAGCACCCCGCGGGTCACCTTCTGCTCCTCCGTGGACCGATCGGGCCTGGTGTCCAGCAGCTCGGGCCTCTGCCCGCATAGAGACGCCAATCTGTTGACGCCGCCGACGTCGTTCTCCAGCAGCTGCTCCAAAGTGTGCAGCCGACCCAAGCGGTCGGCGTGGGTGAACGCCGGGATGACGTGCCCTCGGATGTTATCTCCGAAGAGCGCCAGCGTCGTTTGCATGGCTTCCAAAGCATCCTGATGCGTCCCCTTGCTGGAGCGCGGCGCTTGCATCACCAGCAGGATGGCGTGAGGACCTGGACTTGCCAGACGAATGCTCTTCAGAGCTTCTCTGGCTCGGACGCTTCTCCCCAGCGACGTTCCCAGGAGATCCGGCGTGTCGATCACGGTAAGTTCTCTACCGTCCACCATGGCTCTTCTGAGCGTGCTCTCTTGGAGATGTTCCTCTGGTTCTTCTGCCCAGTTGTCCAACAAAGTGTTTGCCACTGATGTGCGTCCTCCACCGGCAGGGCCTACGATGATCATTCGGAGGCCTGCTTTGATGGGATTGGAGAGGTTCAGTCCCATGGTCTCGTCCAAAAAACCTTCGGTGGACCCTGTTGAGGCAACAACACCGCCGTTTATTCCCTTTTTAAAAAAAAAAATTAATAAATAATGGCAATCACGTGCGGAGGTTGTGGGTTCGATTCCAGCTCCGGCCCTCCTGTGCGGAGTTGCATGTTCTCCCCTTGCCTGCATGGATGTTCTCCGGTTTCCTCCCACATACCCAAAGAAAATGTATGGTAGATATATTGGATACACCAAGTTGCTCTTTGGTGTGTTTGTGGGTGGGAAAGCTTGTTTGTGTGCCCTGTGATTGGCTGGAAACCGATTCAGGAAGTACCCCGCCCAATACAGCTGGGATAGGCTCCAGCAAGCCCATGACTCTTGTGACATTAAACTGTTAATGAAAAGGATAGATGCATGAAAAGTCAAACTATAAACAAGAACTGACCAGTGACGGTTCTGACGAAGGGAAGCATCCAATGGAATTTGGCCAAAAATCCTGATGGGTAGACACAACATTTTGGTTACCAATTATGTCGGTGGCAGCCCAGTACAAATTTTGTCGTCAATGGCAGTGAACGATTGATCGGTTAATAATTTGTATAGAAAATATACAAGTATGAATTAGCACAGAAATAGCACACATTACACAAGTGATTAAAATGACTTTTGTGGACACACTTTTGCCCCTGGGGGAATTTTTGAGCCAACTCCAGCTTTTTAGGAGGGTAGACTATTGTCAAAACATGACGACTTTCAATATGCCAGGCTGGCATCCCTTCAAAATTCTTGCAAACGGGAGGTCGAGAGGTACACCCTATAGGTGTCAAATTTGGCCCATGTCAGGCTCATTTACTGCCATTCAAAATTGGAAATATTGTCAATTTTGGACATATTGAAAACCCGATGTTTTATCATGCATTTTTCCCGTTTTTTTTTTTTCGTCAATCCTTTCATGATTAGCTTAGCCTGGTCTCCCATAAAGCAAAATTCATATAATTATGATACAATAAATATTCCTATTTGAATTACAGAAATATACAGCAGTTACTTTTGCTATTATCAGATTTTTAAAAGTTTTGTACATCAAGCCCCCTCCCTCTCCCAAAAAAAAAAAAAATATATATATATATGTATGGATAGGGTTGATGCCACTGAACATTTTGAGAGGTTGAAAATGAATATATATTAATATTTGATGATGTTATGAGCCTTTCAATGTCAGACCAAATTGGGCAATAATAAAGCAAGGGTAGTGAAAAATCCCTGGGTTACGAAACAAACAAATAAAAAAGTTACAAAGATTTACCTTTGATAACGTGCCAAATCCGAGACAGAAATTTACACAGGCTCTGGATTCCTACACGACAAACGTAGAGGACACATCATTTACGTGCGGAATTGATCCCGAGAGATTCTTTTTCCACCATGTACCTCGGACGGTGCCCACAATGCGGCTCACCCAGGCCCAAACAGCTGAAAGACCTGAACGACACACACCATTCCACATCACAATCCTCACCATGGAAAATTTCTGATCTGATTATAAATGGCAAATTGTGGAAACGCACCGGTTAAAGAGCAGAAGATACGAATCGGCCATCGGATCAGCGCCGGAAGGGCTGCGGGACGAGGAGAAGACAGCTTTGCTGAAAATAATCGCTTCAATTTTTTCAAAGTATGTAACTGGAAATATTACTCGTACAAATCAGGTTGTCCCCATTTTTGCAGAAGCTTTCACTTAAGAGGTTTTTTGTTGCCAAAAATTCAGACGTTAATGGCTAATTGTGTCATTTCTTCATAATTGTAGGAAAAAAATTCAAATTGGCTAAAAGAAGGTCTAAATACCTAAAGATTTAAGTACTTAATCCACAAAATAATCAATTACTTAAGGTAATTAAGTACTAATATAATGATCAATTACAATAGTAACCAATTACTTCAGTACTTGAATACCTTGCTGCTAATGTACTAAAGAAATAAATTACTTAAGGTACTAAAGGACTAAAGTAATCTAGGTAATCCATTACTATAGGTACTAAAGTATCAGTAATTGGGTTTTTTTTGTGTTTGACTATATGGCCTAAAAAATCTGGTATTGTATGAATTAAATATGAAAATAATAAATTACTTCAGGTACGTAAGTAAATTTAGTACTAGCTGTCATTTAGAACTAAAATAATCAATCGTTTGGGTTACTAAATCAATCAATTCTTTTTAAGCCTTCAATTACCTTATTAATCAATCACTTTAGTACTAAAGTAACTAATGTACTAAACGAATAAATTACTTTGGGTACTAAAGGACTAAAGTAACCAAGATAACCAATTGCACACTAAAATAATCAGTTACTTTAGGTACTGAAGTACTTAGTATTTTTTTTTTTTTTTTTTTTTTTATTTTATTATTTTTTATTTTTTTTTTAAGTTTTTGGCATCCAGAATTGAATGTCTGGACTCTTGGGAGGGAAAAACGTAAAAATACGTCTTTGGCACCGAACGAGTTATTATATTGAATCCCATTTCAAACAGCGGGATTTGTTATTTATTCAGTTTGTATGTACGGCGACAAACATGACCAACAAGCTTTCCGTCTTTCCCAAAAGAAGCTAACCGGTGCAACTGACTCTGTGAGAATCTGTAGAGAAGATACCCCACAACGGTGTAAGCGCCCATCTGCATATTGCTGCTGCTCAGCCACCAGCCTAAAAGAAACAGAAAAATGGTCAACATTCTCGCCATATTTTGGTGGAAGTCGTTTTACAGGGAAGGTGATTCAAATAACTTCCAATTTTCACTTCCCGCGTCACGTGTCCCAATACTTTTGCCCCACAAACAAGGAGGTTAAAGCGTCTTACCTGAACCGCCGCCATCCTCGGCGTTGTTGGGGTCACATTTACATTCCATTTCCCGAGCGGATTGTCGACCCTTGAACGCAACCGGGAAAGCGCACCCGAATTTCAAGTTAAACATTCATTTCAAAAGATTGGCAAATAGATTTAAATAATTGCTAAATCTTGTAGATTCGTTAATCTTTTTACCGAAAGAAATACTGACCTTTTCCTCCTTTCAGTAACAAACTTTGATCACGCTTTGACTGTGATCTCCTTTGCGCGCACCCTACAAAAGCACCCACACACACATTTCCACATACACACACACGCTGGGGGTTTTCTATCGTAGTGGGGACATCTCATCGACTTAATCCATTTCCTGGTCCCATTATGAGATTGCCTGAACCTAACCTCAAATAAACAACAATTCAAGAAAGGTCGAAACTTGTGGAGTTTGCCCAAATCAGTGAAAGCCGGGATTTGGTCCCCACCTTGTAGTGAAAAACAAATGCACACACACACAAACACACTGCTTCTGTTAATGCGTTGCGGTATGTCGCTCACACAGCAGCCTTTCTTTCATGTAACACGCCTTTGTGAGACAAGTCCAACTGGAAATGTTGCCATGATGTATTGCCCTTCACATAAACAAAAAAGGGGCGGAGTTAAAACCTTTTATTTTAGAAGATGGTGTCATGAAGTCATCCGGATCTTTTTTTTTTTTTTTTTTGGGAACAAAATGAATTTGCGTAACAGCGGCCTCATGTGGCCAGTTTGTGGATGAGCGCATCGATCAGCTCCTGCTTCTTGGTTCCGGTGGTGCGGATGGCAAATTGTTTGCAGGCCTCCTTGAGCACTGGAACAGTCAATTTTCCCAGAGTGCCTTTCTGGATGTGGTCTCTCAGATCGTCTTCCGATATTTCCACTTTGGGCTTCTTCTCTGCCGTACCGTCGCCGTCTGCTTCAAGAGTTGACAATTATTATTATTATTATTTTTAAGAAAACAGAAACAAACAGAACCTATTTTAATATTCAAAAGAATATTTCCACATTATACAATGCACCTCTTAAATCATTGCAGTTCCATAAATAAAAAGAAGGCCGGCAGAAGATAACACGTGAGGTTCCTCAAGGCTCTGTGCTTGGTCCTGTATTATTTATATTATACATTATATTAGATAAAAACATATTTTTATGTTTAAGACATCCAATCCCAGGTATTTGTATTTTTTTCCGAAAGGAATATTTTAAACTCATTCAATACGATCCTATTATATTATTATTGATTATTAGTTTATTATTCATTACCAGAAATAATCGATTACTTTGGTTACCTAAAGTGATCGTGTACTTTATAAGATTAAGTAGTACTACGAAAAATATTCATTTTAAACTCCTGTAGCCAAACACTTGAGGCACAAAAATTACAGCACATTTGATGGATAATTTGGGGCCTAATACCGCCCCCCGAGGGACACAACAGGTAATGTTGACTCAATGGCTAACCTGCTTTGCGTTTGGCGGCTGGTTTAATATCTGGATTGTAGTCCTCAGGGTAGACAAGATCTTTAAAGTCCTGGACCAAAGGACCCAAACGATGGTCCATCTGGTCCACCTTTGGCACTGAAACAGACGGCAAGAGAAACGAGATGACACCTTGGCAAGGCGACCGATCGGTGATGCTTCGGTCTTACTGGTGAGGTCTTCGATCTCGTCCGGAACCATCATGTCCAAAGCCAAGGCCTCCAAGTTCCTGTAGTGTTGCTGGATGACAGGATTCTCAAATGCCTCGCTCCTGCATGATAACGAAGAATCTTCGATCGATCTCGAATCATCTGTAACAACTCTGAATTTACTTGTTTTTTTTTCTTTTTACTGAACGGCATTACCTGTACTTAAAACGTAGCTTTCGGACAATCTCCTTCATCTTCTCCACCTGCGTTGGTGAGGCATGAGGAGTCTGCGGGGGTTCCAGATTCCGCAAATCGTCAGCATACGGCAGATAAATCACATTAAAACCTGCAGACAGAAGCGTCACAACGGCCTCGACCTCATTCGGTGCCGTTGACGACGATGGACGTCAAAGCTCCATTTGAACTGGACAGGAAGTCAACGAGTTCATCTCCCGTTTGCGGCCAAGTACCTGGCGGTGCGATCTGGACCTTCGCCTCGTCTAATTCTTCTTGTTGAGGCACCAAGGCAACGAATCGAGGCGGGAAATTTCTGCGGGCAATGCAGCGGCACAAAGCAAAGACGTTCTTCTCGATGCACTTGGTCAACAGTGCTGAGAACAGACAGGAGCTTCCTGGCGGAGAAAAACAAAACGTTTTCCGAGATATGAATGTTGAAAAAAATCATTTTAAACATGTATTTGATATACGTATATATACGGGCAGTTACCTTTGACTTGGGCCTCCTCGGGATAGAGGAAGACAGCGGGCCGAATGTGGTGGTGAACTTTGAGCTTTTCCATGGCTTTGAATCCGATCAAAACCAAGGCGGGATCACCAAACTTTCTGATGGCGTCCACCTCATCTGTCTCCATCACAATCTGCCTGTTCCCGTACACCTGCAACAGGGCGCGTTCCTGTTCAGGCCGCTCATTGACTTTTTTTTTTTTTTGCCTACTTTATTATTTGCTCGATTATTAAGGAAGTCAACAGAATAAGAATTTCATTGGGTAGTTTTACTATGCGTACTCTTGAATCTTGACAAAGTGATTTCAGCGAAATATATTCCAACCTGAGCTTTTTTGATCTCGCTGGGGAGCAGCAGGCTTCCCGTTTGTGTATGAAAGGTGCGAGTTTTGCTGCGGACGGGCTCGTTGCTTTCCCTGTACAGCCGGATGGCGCCCGGCTTGCGAGCGGGCACGGCAACGGCGTACATTCCCACGGCCACGCTCACGTCCTCGCCGAGATGCAGATTGAGCCTAAAAAAAAAAAACGAGAAGATGAGAGAGGGAAAAAAAAAGACACAAAGATAAAAGGCACGTGAGGGACCTGGCCATGGTTCTTTTTCTCTGCTCTTTGGCCCGCACTCTCTTCTGGAGGTCTTCCAGTTTTTGGCAAGGCTCAAGCTGCAGGCCCATTTCACTGTCATCCTCCGGTGGATTGATGACATCGCGGAAAAAGAGGGAGACGTCGAAGCCGCCGGCTTTCATCAGGTGCATCAGCTCGATGATGACACCTGAAACAAAATGGTGGACAAACATACAAACGCCATTCTTTTTTTTTTTTTTAAGAGTTTGGCTAAACAAGTGTGAAATAACGATTTTTTTTCAGCATTTATACCGGTTACAGGTTAGTCTAAAGCTGAAAAAAAAGGTCTATTCACTTAAAAAAAAAAAGACTTGGACATGGCCCACAATGTTGCTTGAAAAAAATGATAACCATTTTTAGGCAGTGTTGTGTGTGAAAAAAATAATAAATAAAATAAAGTGACCATTACGTCTTTATATTTTTGTGTAAGCTGCCCTCAGGGGACTTAAGGTACTTAATACCTACAGTAATTAATTGCTTTAGTAGCTGAAGTAATCTATTACTTGAGTACTTTCAGTACCCAAAGTACATACTTTAGTACCTAATTCATCATTCTTCCTAATTCACCAGACATTTTAGACCATGTTTTAGCAAAACACTTCCAAACATAATATTCCAGGTGAACTGCCTCTTATCTTGCTGGGTAATCATTTCGAGCCATAAAATTGATCTGAACTTTAGTCTCTCAACTAGAAATTAGGACGTAACTATAAATCTAATTCATATACATAATTAACTAATTTGCTGCAATTGATGGCTAAATATGTCAATATTACACTGTCTTGTCACTGTAAATTGCTGGAATACACGATATCCCCCAAAACTGCATTATTTGCAGTAATCGGTTTTGCAGAATAACATTTATCTCATTCACTGTCATTGACGGCTGCAGACATCATAAAAAAACATCATAAGTGTGTTTTTATAATATGATGGCTCAATGTTCAACCTGTTACGTTTATACCTGTCGGAAAACTTCATCGTCAAACAACTGATGCTATATTCTCCTAAAAGGGAGAATATTTAAATGGTTATTTCATTTTAATCGTGATTAAAAGTGCCCCGTATGCACAAATGCTAATTTTGCACCGTGTTCCATCAAAGTGCTCAATTTAAAGCAAAATTTGGTTGATTACGTGTGAGCTGCTTAGGACTCACCGGTTTCCCTGAGGTCGCTGGCTTGCGTGCGAGCTTGTCGATCTTTGACACTGTCGCCCCCGTGTGGTTGATCCCTGCAGGTGAAGATGAGAAGGCGCTTGTGCCCCAAACGGAGCTTGCAGTCCCGGTATAAATTGGCGCAGCACCACAGGGCGTCGCACAATGACGTTTCGTCACTGCCCATGGTCTGCTCTGCCAAGATGGCGCCCTTCTCTCCCCGTAGCGCGTCCACCTGCTGCACTCGCTTCGCACCTGTGGAAATGACATTCCAAGTTCAATTTGACACAGAACAGGAATCAACGCAGATTTCAGGCTGTGGGAATTCCTCACAAAGTTCGCTCAGGTTGTGGTAGACGTAGACGTGCTTGAAAGTGCTGGTTGGATCTTTGCTCTTCTTGGTGCCGTAGAAAACCAATGCAACCAGATCCGTGGGACTGTTTATGATCTTCCTGGTGTACACGCTGCGCACCACCTGAAAGAGACAAAGGAAACTGAAGGAGACTGCATCTGCAGGAAAGACAAAGTTTGTGGATGGGTTACGTACTTGCATGGTCATGTCAAAATTGGACGGCGCCCCGTCTTCTCCTTTGATGAACATTTCTTTTGACGCATCTACCAAGAAAACTAAACAGTCTCTCCCTGTGACTTTGTAGTAATCTAATCAAGAGAGAGAGAGAGTCGGGGAAAAACTTTTAGTTTCTCAACATTCATCGTAATATATTTTAAAAATGAAATATTTCAAATGTTAACTTTCTATTCCTAAAAATAGGCACAAAAATTGATTATCCTTGTAATCAAACTACTAAAAATGAGACAGAATATTACACCTTCCGGTTGCTCTCCCTCTTCCAGCGCTTCTCCATCATCCTCATTCCGGAAGTAGACGTTCCATTCAGCCATTGTTGATGTCTGTCACATGTTAAAGAACATCGCAAAAAAAGTGATTCTAGTTGAAACTGAAACTCAAATCGAAGAAAGGCACTGAAAGAATAATGCGGGGATGATCACGTGACCAATCAAATGTGTTGCTACACTTCGAAGTATGCTAGCTTAGCCTCTGATTAGCTTCACGCGAATTTAGACGCGCTTGCGACATGCAGACGGCTGGCGTACCGAAACTATACAGTTCAAATGGGTTCACTCTTTATTCTTGTAAATAGTTATGTATGACAGTATATTCACTTACCCGAATTCAAGGAAAGTTTTTGAAGCAAAGAGTCCAAGCTGCACGACCACCATTGACACAACGAACAGTGCGTAGTACCCGCGTCTTGTCGTCGATTGGTCAAATTTGGCCCATATCGACCAATCAGATTACAGAAGGCGGGGTTATGGTCTTCAGGGTTGTACTTTCAGGAAGTCCTTTAGGCTGAGTAGATTCATCGCTTTTTGTGTAGAATGTATTTGCATAAACTTTGAAGCAACATGGTTTTCGTACAGATATTTTGTTAAAAAAAAAAGGTTATAAACGACACCGCACGCTGTCGACGTTCATGTAATATTAAAAGTAACCACAAGGCGGCACTGTAAGCTTTTGTATCATCTTTTGACAGTAGAATTGATTGTAAAAATTGTGAACGCAAGTCTTAATCGATTGATGATATGCAGACAAGACACAAAAAATAATAACATGTACATCAAACGCGTTTAATTAAAATCACAAAGAAACTACTGCATCTGGATGACCACCACGCCCACTTTACCCCAATAGAAATGAACTGTAACAGTGAATATGTACACAAGAACTGTATCTCCATCTTTATTTTAATATTTCCACATTGTATGCTCCTTGGAAACTCGTACCATTCTGTGAAGTTACATAAAATGTGTTGTGTAGTGTGAAATCCTTAAAACAGCATTCAAAATGTTTCCATTAAACGTTTGTGCTTGGAAGATTTAATAAACCAATTGCATTGACATTGTTGTTTTCTCGTTATTATTAGTCAGCGGTTGAAGAAGTGAACTCATCAGAAAGACCCAGCATATCTTTGAAACACTTACACAAACAAACTCACCAGCAGATTTTAAATTTTTAATGATTCTCTGATTCTAAAAAAATGCATTGCTTGCTGTACAGTTTATGTAAAGAACAGAGACGTTTCTGCGGCTTAATTTTTCTTTTTTTTTTTGCTACATTAGAGGTCATATTTGATTGACTTGGTTATTATTGTTGTTAATATCCATATATTTCCATATTTGCTCTAACTAAGTTACAGATTGAGCTGCAACACTTTCTACATTTAGTCTGCTGTATTTCTGATTCGCACTAATGCAGATTCTGAGAAAAATAAATCAATTATTTGGACTACATGTCCTCTTTGTGGTTGTTTTTCTAGTGCCATGTTTAAATTGTGCGGCTACATTGTCATAAAAACCACAACAATAATGTGACATCCAGTCCCGAAGGCCTTCTTTAACCACTCACGCACGTTATGGTCTCTGTGCATCATACAGCATTTCATGGTATTGCACAAATAATCCCCACATGTAATTCTAATAAATTCTTAGAAATAAATACTACATAAAGCCCTTTTCCAACTATTTGTATACAAAATTTACAAAGCTACACGTTCAGTTTTACAAAGCAGAAACATTACACAAATAACCAAAATGGCATGTTGTTTTTTTTAAGAGAACATTAACATATACAAAGCAGCTATGGGGTGAACAAAATGCATGACTTTGGATGCATAACAATTGATGATAATGATAAATGATAAACAGCTATATTGCATATTAAACAATTTCTATCAAAACCAGCAGTTAATTCAAAACGCAAGAAGGGAACAGTGTGATTTTTGGCACATTTACATCTAATGAAAAAATGGAAATTACTGATGAAATGCATATATATATTTATATATATATATATATATATATATATATATATATATATATATATATATATATATATATATATATATATATATATATATATATATATATATATATATATATATATATATATATATAAAAAAAACAGTTTTGGGGTCATTTTCTTGCAGAACCTTGAATAGATTGTCACCATGTGGGTGAAATTTCAGCTCCCTAGTGTCTTTGGTGTGGTATATTATATATATATATATATATATATATATATATATATATATATATATATATATATATATATATATATATATGGATATTTTATTTCTTGCCTCGTCCTAATACATAGGATACAGTGTAAGAATAAAGGTTACAATACCTATTTGTGATTATTATGCTATTATTGTTATATATACATACACACATACACCGCTAGCCCTTGTGTCTAATCCTTTAATCTTTACATCAAAGGCTTTTAACACCAAAGACATGCTGAAATTTCACCCAAACGGTCACAACATGTCGAGCTTCTGGGAGAAAAAGACAAAAAAAAAAGTTTTCTAAATAAATATAGCGAGCGGTTGGTGGTTTGATTATAATTTTGGTTTTCAGATGTTTTTTTTTCCCACCATATATTTTCCACTTTGCACATTTCCTCAACTTCTCCACCAAATCAGATCAACTGTGGCTTCTCCTCAGCAGCATGTGGCTGCGATGTCGGCTATCCAGGCTTCAGCAAGCGCCGGCAGCTCCGGGCTTCAAAACGCCCACACGTATTTCTCCGCCACGTTGCCCGAAGGCCGCAAAATAACTCGGGAGCGTCCTCACAGGTCCACGCACTCCCAGTTATGACCCAGACAGTTCACTAGCGAGAAACTCCGATTCACAATGACTCGTTGCGTTTTGGTCCCCCGAGGAAGGAAAACATAGTTTTCTATTTTCTCTTCTCCGCGTTCTCCTTTCTCCTCTTTTCTAAAGGGTCCGAGCCCCCGGCTCTTGCCGGCTCCCTTTCCTTTTCTCGCCCGGCACGTTTTTTCGACGGAGCTTGATGGGAGTTGACGTGATGGTGGCATTGTCCTCACCGTTGAGTTAATGTCACCCCGGGGCTGCTGTCCCTGTATGCTTGGCCTGATGGCACCAAAAGCAAAACACTACATAGTGGGAGCGGGGATGGGGCAGATCCAGAGTCAGTAAAAAGGTACACAAGGAAGCCAGTTGTGCACAGAGGTAGACAATGAGATGCATTTTTTTTTGTTTTTCGAGGATAATAGACTCAGTGAAGCGTCTACAAAAGCGTTACAGTTGGTTTTGTTCTTGGAAGATAAATAAGAATTGCAAAAGAATGAAAGTAGCTGAGGTGGTTTTAAGTCGGGGAATTTGTGATGGTGGCATTAAGAAGAAGCCTGAGTGGTTTTCAAGTAACTTTGTTACATTTCTTTCCAGGTAGTCCGCACAATTTTGGCGACGTATAATTGTGAGAAGGCCAAAGATGTTTTTTTTCCCCCACGCTTTAATAGTACCACTTTTTGTCGTCCATATTTTGAGTCCAATTCACTCCAAATTTCAGAAAATTCCAGACAATCCGTTTTTTTCACCCCAAAAAACCCACAATAGATTTCCAATAAAAGATTCATCAAAACAGATTTTCATTCCCCTAAGAAATTCAAAATATTCAGCTCATTCGATACGTCCATAAAATTCACACACACCAAAATTTTCTGTGGAATTTTCCTCATTTGTCAGCTAAAACAATTCACAAATTCATAGAATGTGCGAAATTTGTTACCGCTATTTCTTCATTCATTCACTCTCGCACACTATTCCAATTTCAACATGCTCCAAAAATGATTTATTAATTTAGTGCTTCTATTTTGCTCAGTCCAATAATTTTTCACAAAATTCCAAAATTTCCCACCAAAAATTAAATATTATCTGCAAAGGACACACACAACAGATTGCGTATTAAATGATTGCCACATTTAATTTACTTTCGGGATCATTTTCAACATACCCTAAAATTTGTACTAAAAATTTGTAAGATTTTACTTTGAGGGGTTTTCCATCCATAATGTCAAAAATGTTGGACCGATTCAAACTTCCCATTTAAATCTATGAGGCTTAGACCGACTCAGCGTTCCCACTTCCCAAAAATGTGAAAATATTGACCATTTCGAAAGCATAAACATGAGGCTTCTCACCTATATTTTGCACATTTCTCAACGGATTCAAACAATCCAATTTCAGCGTTCCCCAGCACGTTCCGCATCACTGTTTATCATTCCAAATGATTCCACATTTTCTATTCAACCCTTCTCAATGAATCTCTAGTTATATTTCTTCTTCTCTCTCTTTTTCTTGCCCCCCTTGATTTTACACGTACATTCTTTGTTCAATTCCTTCCTGGGCTCCCGATCCCCAAATCCGATGTTTTCCTTAGCACCGGATTCCAAAATAAAACGGCAGAAGGCCACAATCAGCAGCCGCGTGGCTCAGACGGTTACTTCCGTGGAACTGTGCGTGGTGTAGTTCTTTTGCCTGCCGTGTTGGTAGTAGGTGGCCTGGGAAGGGTGTTGCATGTGGAAATGCACGGCGTGCCCCACGGCGGCTCCCGCGCGCCCCCCGCCACAGGGCAGGCCGAAAAGATCCGGCATGTTCTCGACGCTCTGCTGCCGACGGGTGGAGTAGCCGTGTCTCCAGTGGGAGGCGTGGGTGGGGCCGGATCCCGGGGCGGAGCTCTGCCTTTGGACGTGGCGACCGACCGGCTCCCAGGCTTTGAAGGCCGAGCTGGAGAGCAGCGGGTGCGTGGAGGTCTTGGGCAGGTGGGGGTGTTCCGGGTGGCCGGGGGGGATGGAGATGGAAAGGGGAGCGTGGAGGTCGGATTGCGACGGGAGGTGCCGGTGGATGTACGACTTGTCTTTGGGCTGCGCCGGGATTGGCTGAAAGGCGGGCGCCCGGTAGTGGGCGAAGTCCATGAGCGGGAAGCTCTTGTAGTAGCTGTGAGATGCGCTGTCCGCTGCGGGAGAGGAAGAAGGCGATCCGGATGAGGAGCATGTATTCTCAAAGCCAAGTGATCCTATTGTGATTTAATATGCGCTTATCGTTATAAGGGCCTCCTTTCATGTTTAAAAAAAAAAAAACCCTTGTGCGGTATTTTGTTCAATCCTTGGCTCTTTCCCTTGAAGAAATTTCAACATTTCAAAAGAAGATACTAAGGAGCTGAAATTTCACCTAGATGGCGACATCTAAGTTCAACAAGGCATAACTACTTAACATATTTTGCGCACTATAAAGTGCACCAGATTATAAGGCGCGCCTTCAGTGAATGGCCTCATCTAAAACTGTTTTCATATACAGTATGCACTGCATTGTAAGGCGCATAGAATAGAAGCTACAGTTGTGGCTGGGGTTGCGTTACGCATCCACTGGATGGAATGGCGCTAAAGGGAGGGTTAAACACATAAAAAAAAGTCACATTTTATTATCAGACAATCAGAACTTAAGAATAAAAACGATTTCCGGAAAGTACTGAACTATCTGAAGAATGGGAAAAAAATATCTCTTGATGACATTAAAAGACTGTTTAGATCATTGCCAAGAAGAATGAAGAGTTGAAAAGTAATAATATAATTAAAAATAATAAATAATAAAAATAATTATGATTCAATTGAATATGAAACTTCATTTTTTAAATGAAAGTGTAGCCAAAAACCTTAAAAAAATTCATATATATATGTAAACAAAAAAGTAACTGTTGATTTCTATTAGCCTTATTTGTCTTTGCTCTGATCCCAAAGGACACAGGCTAGATAATGTGATGAAAGGACATGATGGACATTTAAAGGTATGTGTGCCAGGGTGTGGTAATGTGACAATGGTGGTTTATAAATAATCTTGCCCGGAGTCCCTTGTGTGTGTGTGTGTGTGTGTGTGTGTGTGTGTGTGTGTAAGTTTATGTATGTGTCATGGGATGGCATGAATGTCAAAGAGAATTATATAAATAAAGTAAACACTAAGGTTATGGCTGCAAGCTTTTTCACCATCGGAACTGTTCTTCCACCTTTTTTTGTTTGTTTTAAACCAGCTATGATTAAAAATTTGGAATATCATGAAAACGTTTGGAAAAATACTTAATATTAATCCTAGTTTACAAACTATTCTCTTAGGAATGATTTTATGCATTGCGACCAAAATCCATAAAATATATTGTTTTGTTGATTTAAGGCTCTTAGGTGCGTCTTATAGTACGGAAAATACGTTTGTAAGAAATATGGATTTCAATGCAATACAATGCATTTTAAATACATGTTTTTTTAATACGACTATTATTTCAGGCAAATTGTATATATTTTATATCTTGTATATTTTATGCATTGCAACCAAATACCATAAAATATATTGTTTTGTTGATTTAAAAACACTTTTTAAAAGAAAATCACTTTTTTTTTCAAAACTCATGTTTTTTGTGCCTATAGCATATAATATAGCATGTACAAATTTCAAACAGGGTGTTGTAAAATTTTAGTTGCAAAAAATAAATGTATATCTGAAGTTTAAAAGGCATTTTTTTTTGTATCCCAAAAAAGATAACCTGCGGTTTATGCACTTTATGAGGCGCACTATCAACTTATGAGACAATTGAAGGCTCTTAGGTGCGCCTTATAATACGGAAAATATGTTTGTAAGAAATATGGATTCCAATGCATTTTAAATACACGTTTTCTTAATACGACTATTATTTCAGGCAAATTGTACACATCAGGAGGATGACATATCCAAACAGCCACAGTCAACTCTAGCTAATCTATTTTGAGTTCTTTCTCCTTCAAAATGATCGTCGTAGTGTACCCACGCCGTCTTTGTTTGGAAAGCGATCCCGAGCTCGTAACTAACGCGACTCGGAAGCATTTACAGATGACTCATCATTGGGTTTAATAGCCCATCGCGCCGCCTCCTCTTTAAGCTCGGCTCTCGGTTCGCCGGTGGGCAATGACACCTTCACTGGCAGGCCGTTGCTGCGCTCGACTCAAAAAGGTTATCGTGCCAGGTGGAGTCAGCGTCATATTGTGCCACTTACCCACGGCTTTGAGAGAGGTGTACTTGTTGAGTCCCACTGCGCCGTGGTTGCTGTGAGAGTGAGGGATCCCTTGTCCCAATGGGCCGTGGGCTGAGTTATTTAGATGGTACTGCTCTAGTAGGACACAAAAATACAGAACATAAAACATACACAGTCAGTGGTGGGGTTTTTTCAAGATTTTTTTTTTGTTTTAAAATACATGGTTATTGGGCTCTTTTTGTAAGGTGTAAATCCCCCGCAATATGAACCAACTTTCAACAACCACTTTTTACAGCGGTTTATACAGGTGACCGCTTAGTCTGAATCTGAAAAAAAAATGCATTCAAGTGCTTGTGAAAGTCCTCCTGCCTCCTTTAATTCAAGGGTAAAATTCTGTCATTTTCTATGCTACCGTGTATGGGACGCGCCAACAGTTTGGCAACGATGTAAAAACGATTGCAAGTCTTTTTGGGTTTCTATATGTTTGAAGCTTCAAACTGAACTACGAGAAGGGACGCAAAAACAACACAATAATACAAGTCCCTGTTGAAATCACTTATCTGTCTAGATCGTTTTATTCTAGCTACAAAGAGATGTTAAGAGAAAGTTTCCTAGTTCAAACACTTATTTTCCATGACGGTTTTTACAGTATTCAGTTTGTAATTACTGTATTTTCCGCACTATAAGGCGCACCTAAAAGCCTTATTTTTTTTCAAACGCTGATGGTCCGCCTTATAATCCGGTGCGCCTTATATATGGATCAATACTGAGATTCGCAGATGGGGAATGAAGTGATAAAGTAAGCTTTACCTGTTTCTTTTGTGTGTTTACAGTTGAACAAGGTTTCTCATATTGACATTATTATGCTTTTGAGAGTTTAGAGTTATTTGAGTTATTATTGTTATTACTTGAAAAAGTTTGAAAATATGTCATTAATTGAGGGTGCGCCTTACAATGCGGTGCGCCTTATATATGGAAAAAGTTTTAAAATATGTCATTGATTGAGGGTGCGCCTTAAAATCCGGTGCGCCTTATCTATGGATCAATATTGAGACTGCGATTCGTAGATGGGGAATGACCCGATAAAGTAAGCTTTACCTGTTTCTTTAGTGTGTTTACAGTTGACCAATGTTGGTCATATTGACATTATTATGCTATTGAGAGTTTGGAGTTATTTGAGTTATTATTGTTATTACTTTGAGTATTACTATATTGTGATTGAAAAAGTTTTAAAATATGTCATTAATTGAGGGTGCACCTTATAATCCGGTGCGCCTTATACATGGAACAAGTTTTAAAATATGTCATTAATTGAGGGTGCGCCTTATAATCCGGTGCGCCTTATAGTGCGGAAAATACGGTACTCGGCCTGGCAACATGAGTGTCAAGTCATATAAGATTAAAAGCTAGATTACACGGTACAGCAGGAGACCATTAGAACAATTGTGGATGACACGGTATACAGTATGTCATGCACCCAGTTGGAATAGAACACACTGTCCCAGATAGTCCTTAGATCTGTCTGCAGAGGGTTTTGTTCACATTTGTAGCCTGTTTCTCGCCCCCTCCCTCACCCACCTGTCACCTGTCTGCTTCCCTTCCCATCTTCTCTTTTCCAATCAGCGCATTGTCCCCGGCGACCCTACCACCCTTTTTTTTTCCCGTCGAGCTTTTTTTTATGCAATTATCTGTGGAAAAGTTAGCTTCCCAGATTCCTACCACAAAGATGAAAAACCGTGGCGCCAAATTGCGGGCCAACCCTGACAGCCTGTCATTCCCACGCCAAAGGAACTGAGGTTAATGAACAATAGAGCAAACTATCTGGGAGAGTATTAGCATTAATGAAGTCCACTGATGCGGCCAACGCACTTGATGTCAGCCTCGGGGATGTACGCGGCGCACTCACGCACCGCACGGCAAGCTTTTAAGTTCATTTTGGGGAAAGAACAATCAAATCGGTGGCATTTGGAATGACGCTAATGGCTTTAACCCGTAAAATAAGTGTGTCAAGGCCTGTTTGAATCACAGATGTTTCATTTAAAAGAAAAAAAAACAAAAAACATTGTGTGCTTGTGTGCACATCCGGCTGGGTTTCCCACGCACTAGTCAAGTCTATTTGTACTTGGGAGCCGCATCAAAGACAAATCATCTCATCACTTCAATGACTGTGGGTAAAATGCGATAGATGGCCAAACTTGGGAATACTAATCTCTTGTCACACACTGAGAAGAGAGAGTGAGCGTCACTTGTGGTTAGGGTGATGAAAGGGTGAGGGGAGGCGGAGGAAGCCAGGATGTTCTGCTGAAATAAATTAGAGGTTAATGTGGAAGTCAGAAAGGTGGAGACATGACGCCCAAACAACACTTTTGATTCACGTCTACCATAAAGGGTTCTTGTAAGGAAAACTTCACTTTTTGGAGCTTTTACAACGTTGATTTCTCACCCCAAACACCGCCAAAGTATTATTTTCCTTCATTGATGCATTTCAATGATGACAAAAGAAATTCCTACCCCTCCTACATCACTCCTGTGCCGCCGGTGCAAGGGTAAATACACACCAACCTTATCCACATCTTAGTTTCGTTTTGGGAATTGAGGAGGAGAGATTTTGCACAGTCGGCCAAATAAACAGCAACGTTTCATTTATTAGTTACAATGTTAAAATGCTGAAGTGGTGAAAATGTGTGTTTGGGAGCACATAGCAGGACAATCAATGTCAGTGGTAGATAATTCACCCACAGGTGGAACCGTCGTTATGAATACTTGGTTCCCACAGGGACCGATTTGATAGGAGGAACGGCTCTTAGTGAGTGCAGTCTCTTGACAGTTTTGCATTTTAATGTCAGTCAAACGCCTATTTTTGGTTCCATTCAATCCACGATCCTCGTGAGGGTAAGCAGGCAAGATGATGGATGTTTCGTGGTCGGCGGCATTGAACGACATCACAAAGGGGGCCAAAAACAAATAAACAAACACAAACATATATATATATATATATATATATATATATATATATATATATATATATCAACAACTTGTTTTTATTTTGGAACTTGCAACATGACATGAAAAAAAACAGCCTGCCATTCCCACTTTTTCACTGGTATGCCATTGTGAGTGCTCATGACCGTGAAAAAACGGTGAAGGCCAGTCCATGTTTCGTAATAATATGTGTGTGTGTGAGTGCAATGAGACATAAAAGACTTTTAAGTGCCACGGGGAAAGCAAAATGCAGAGCGGCCTTTATCTGGATAAAATATATATATCCCCATGTGTTTTTGAGCCGCTGCCATCGTTGCAAACGAAAAACGTAAATGGCATGAGCACAAATGTCCGCGACGCAGTCGTTAACGCTGTAATGTGTTTATATTTTATGATGCTGGCTACGTTTGATGCACTGAGTTGAGTTACAAACATGTCACAGAGCGCAGATTGACATCATTAACTCATTCAATCCCAATTAAACGCAATTAAAGAAATAATTACATGTCTTCACAGTCCAGACATTCAATCACAGTAATTTTATACATATATATATATATATATATATATATATATATATCACAAAAAATATAGATTTTCTTCAATTAATGATGGATGATTGTAATATTTAGCGGTTTTAATGGAAGAAACCCAACAAACAAACATTTATTTAAGTTTAATGTGTTTTACAAAATCTATAATTAATTCGATAGCTAAATTACTATCTTACTATATTGTTTTAATCTTGTACAATGAATACATTTAAAAACACATTTTTTTTACTTGCTGTTGACTGAAAATGGTTACCTGAGCTCAAAGCTTGGGTAATGACCAATCATGGCTCACCTGTTGGTCATGTGATGTTCATCGGCTGAATCGTGACTGATTGGGCATGTGATGTCATTTCCCGTCAACAAAAAGTGAAAAAAAGTGTTTTTAAAAGTATTATTTTAACATTAGAAATAATTTAAGTATCAGATTAACTTGTTTAATCCCAAAGACGTAATTTTACGTTTTTAAATTCAGGCATGCAATTCCAGGTACTTATTTATATATATTTTTTCAAATATTAACAAATTAATTATAAAAGTGTTAATGAATGACAAGATATGAACTTTTTACCTCTAAAAATGTCTAAATATGTGGACTTCTCATAACTGCTAGGGGTCAAAGTTGAATTAAAGGTGACAAGTGCGTATTGATGATCTGTTGTTCTGTCACGTTGCTTCTCTAGTTGCGCTCGTTAAATAGGTCAACATTTTTTTTTCTCCTGGCTTCCAGCTTTCTTTCTGCAATGAGTCATGTTTGCTGGAGAATATTGGACCACGTTTTTGCTTCACTAAGCCTCTATTAGCTCACAGAAACTTCCGAAAAGTGATTTTGCTTGAGAGCTGCCGGTTTTCTGCAGCGGACGATCGGCAGACAGATTCACAGTAGACTTTTTACCGCTTGCCTCTCATCGGTTTAAACAAGCTCAATTAGCCTGCGTATGTGTCGGTAATCAACATGACTTTTTTTTTTTCTACCCCCAAAGGCCCTCTGCCGCCTATTCTAGTCTGGAAAAACCAATACTGTTCAGCTGTTTAGTACGCACGCGATCTATCCAATGTTCCACTTAGTGGAATGGCTCCATTTACATACACAGGCGCTGATTCAACACAACTTTAAAAAAAATAAAATATAAACATGTATTACTTTGTTTTTTGTTTTTGTTTTTATTGCACCACAGCTAGCAAGACCACATGTGCTATCACTGGTGCTTATTCAAACCACAGGAATGAAAAAAAGCCATATTTCTTCAATATTTATGATCTTATATATATATTTTTTTATAGGTTATATTTTACAGTATATTAATATTTATTATTATGCTATCCAAACTAAGCTGTATTCTACCCATGTGTGGTATTTTGTCCAATCCTTTTGATTGTTATATCAAAAGCACTTCACATCATAGAGAAAGCATTGAAAGAAGACACCAGGGAGCTGAAATTTCACCCACATGGTGACAATATGTCACAGTTCAACATGGCACAACACTTAGTTATCACACTACCAGGAGTGCACCACCGCTCGGCTAAAATACTGCAAGAATGACGTGGAAGAAAATGATCCCAAAATGCTCAAAATACCACGTAAGGGTTAAATAATAGCAACATGGAGACTAAGCGAAGTATTTTGGATTTAACTGTCCAATTCACGTCGTTAGATGCTGCAGAGAGGCCTCGGGTACGAAACGCTCCTCCCCGCTGCTCACATGCGCACATGCACACTCGTGCGTGATCACGTGGAAACAGGCGAGTAAAAATAAAACGATACCTGGGGAAAGTAAACAAAAGCGAGGCGACACATGCATTTGAAGCCATAGTCTAAGAACACACTAGCAAATGCCATGTAGCTCATTCAGCTGGGTTGTAGTGTATATGCACAAAATAGCACGTGCTGCCTGAAGGGGTCTCGCTGGCTTAAATTAACATAGTAATTAGAAATAGTGTGCGCTCGCCCTGCGATTTTGCACGTGCAAAAAGCATGTGCTCTACTTACAATTAGTTTGAAGTTAACGGGCGACATGAGCACCAGCAATAAAATCGACAAAATACCGTCTATGAACTCTCCATTATGCGTGATGTCACACAGACGCGGAATGTTATTCTGAATGGTGGCCAAAATGTGTCACAAAAAAGCAATAGTCAAGGTTTCATCATTTTAAAAAAACATTTTACTATATGAATGTAAATGCTAATATACAACTACTGTATTTTCCACACTATAAGGCGCACCGGATTATAAGGCGCACCCTCAATTAATGACATATTTAAAACATTTTCAATCCCAATATAGTAATACTCAAAGTAATAACAATAATAACTCAAATAATAACCCTAAACTCTCAATAGCATAATAACTCAATGTCAATATGAGCAAGCTTGTGCAACTGTAAACACACAAAAGAATATAATCATGATTCATCTACGCCATCTACGAATCCCAATCTCAATATCGATCCATATATAAGGCGCACCGGATTATAAGGCGCACCATCAGCTTTTTAAAAAAAATTAAGGCTTTTCAGTGCACCTTATAGTGCGGAAAATACGGTAATATAAATTGCTGTCAGGTATAAGAATACTGCACGTATCTAAAAATGGTAGAAAATCAACATTTTTCCTGAGGCGGGGCTGAAAGCGGATACTGACTATATAGCTCCGCCCCTGGTCACGCCCACTGTAACTTGAGCCAATTGCTATTTTTATTGCTATTGCTTTTTTTACATACACAGTACATAGCTTTATAGCATAATTGCCTAAATCATATTTCAGTGTTGATGGAAAACATGAAAAAGAAAATAGAATATACCGGCATTTTTTTGATGCTTGAAAAAAAAAAGATTTATTCTATGCGGTCTGTATATAAATACGGCTCTGCTTGTGCGTCACATGACCAAACCCCAAAAAACAGACGTGATGTTATTTCCAGGCAACGATAAGAGAAAAAATGGCCTCCTGTTATATTACGCTAAATAAAGCTTTAACACTTCGATGTTTACGACGAATCTAAAGCCCCAAAGTCCTTGATGGAAATACAAAGTGCAAAGACCGATGGCATGTGTGGCTCGAAGGTAACGAGCGTCCGCAAGGAGCCTCTGGGACTAACAAGAGTGACAGACTTTGACTTCCTCACTTGTGTGTGTGAGTGTGAGCTGATGTTTGTGTGTGTCAATATATGCAGCACATGTGTCGCACAGCTGAGAGGAAGAAAATATATCATGGGGCTCTTTCATGCACTGAATAATAAATTGATTGACACATCCCGTGATGTAAACAAATCATGTGCACGTATCTAGGAAGGGCGCAACACTCGTATAGGTTGAGTTTGAGGATAACTGACGCTAAAATGGTAACTTTCCAGAAAGAATATAGGTTTTCTGGATGATTATTTTCGTTGCATCGAAGTGTAGATAATAACGTCGGATATAAAATGGAAGTGTCACTTAGGTGCACCTTTGAGTTGGTATTATAGTACTTAATAGAAACAAACCGATACGATAATTTCAGAGACGATATTGATTATAAATTGTCAAGGAGGCCATTAAGCACTATTTGGAGCCAATATTCATTTTTAGTAAAAGGGGAATTTAAAAGAAAATGTTTATTCAATAATGTTCCACATTTGTATTATGCCGCTTTTTTTTGTTATTATTTGTTATTATTATTAATGTATTTTTTAAATAAATATTGTAATTGCAAAAGTGGTATTTTTTATGTGTTTTGAAAATTGTTTTTTAGACCAAATGCTTGTATTTTTAATGGATGTCTTTCCTTGTGCCAACACACATCTAGTTAAAAATTTTTGGGTTCTAAATCTAAAAGTGTTCAATGAATTTTTTAAAATCCTTTTCAAAAATATTAAAATATGGCTGAGGCAATGATGTTAGGTGGCAGACGAAAATGAGGAAAACAGAAATAAACACACTGTGAAAGTCAGTGAAATAAAGTAAATAGAGAAAAAAACTATGTTGTTTAAAAGAAAGCTAATCTCTCGGAGCAAAAGATTATCAAATTCCGGGAAGAACTTCAAAATAAGAGCATACCAAGGTTGTTCCTGTCATATATTTCTTGTTTGTACTTAATTTTGAAACAGTGACTGGCCTTCTCACACCATTTGGTTGTTTTACTCTAATGGAGTACATTGACAGGTGACGCATTCTTCCTGTGCATTTATCTTTTCTGGCCCAACAATCTAAAAAAAATGAATACCTTCCTAAGGTGTATTGCCGCACATTTTAAATTATAAGATTAACATTATACAACACTATTATACCCCTGCTTTGATTCAAATTTTCTGTTGGATACCCAAATACTGAATTGCAGCTGCTGCTTTCAAATTTCTAAAAAAAAGCAAAAAAACAAATAACGTCAATATCTATCAAAAAGCCAAATCATATCAACGCCGATAAATGACAGTAATCTTGAGTAATTAACAAGCTGCAGGGAATGTTTTGTCATTGACATTACCCCACCGGGAGCCATCTTGGATGTTGTTATCGCTATCAATGAAATTGTCGCACGCGTCAGTCAGCCTGCGTGCGTCCACGCGCTGCCTTTTAGCTCACCGCTCCTGCTGCGCTTCATCCTGGACGAGACGCCGTTGGATCGCTCTCTGCTGGGCGAGCCGGTCACGGCGTTCTCCACCGGACTCACCTCTGCTCCCTGTTGCTTCAGCAGGTCCGTCAAAGCCCTGAATGGCAAGAAAATAGCGTCTCGTTTTAATTCGCTGCCGGCAAGGCGAAAATGGATCTTTGACGTCTTTTGCCGTCAATGGTATGGAATGAGTCATGATGTCATTGCCTGTGCTGCCTTTCTAAGTCATGCTTTCATTAACCAAAATGTACAGTTGGATTATTGAGGACACTGATATGATTGAAGTGACCAATGGGCACATCCCAAAGTGACAAGCTCACTGATTGGCTTTTAACAAGGACATACAAGATAGAAGTTTTTACATTCCCTAATAAGAGGCGCGATTTAGTAAATTCAAGCTTGGCGATACCTTGCTTTTTACTTGTGGTGTACGTGATGTAAAATAAACGTGATGTTTGAATGGAATCGCCACCTATAATGGTTGGTTAAGCGGTTATAATTGAGAACGGATGAGAGAGGTTTAAATTTCATGTATGAAAATGCCTCCCAGTGGATATGATTGCCAATTGCAGTCTAGTTTAATGTTACAACTTAATGTTAAAGGTATGAATTTAATTTGTCGACTTTTTCTTTAATTACGTCTCGTTACATAAAATGCAGTTCAACAGTATAATTACATAATTTGAGTGTAAGTAAAAAAATGTAACAGTTCATGACGGAAATTGGCGACAGGCCGACCGCTGTCTGACGAACCAGCAAAAAATTGTTAGTTGCTCACTTCTGCTAATACTTATTTTAATATTTTCCATTACGGCTGTATGATTATGGCCAAAATAATACTCACGGTTATTTTGGTCAATATTGAAATCACGATTATTAATCATGATTATTCATAATCGTGATTTCATCTGAATTTATTCCAATTTTTGGCCGATTGGTTAAAAAAATTGATGCTAGGACGATATACATTAGGAATCGGTTGAGAAACTCAATGCCATTTCACACTGGTAAATAATATATTAGGGTGAGGAAAGCAGATGCTTTTGTCATGCAAACATATGGGAAACATTGCCCCCTGGTGGTAGGATGACAAAGTGCTTGATTTGACATGTTTGGTAGCAGGCTTTTTGAATGTTAATATCACAGCGGATCGGCTCAATTAATCGTGGCACATTAAAATTCGATTAATTGTACATCCCAATTTTCCATTACACTATACATAACTATACATACGAAACTTAGGTTCCATTTTAGCTCATTCTGCATTTCTGTGTGACATTCAAATGCTTGAGTTTTTTTTTTTTTTCAATTTCTAACATTCGTGTTTTGCCTTGCTCAAGGCCAAAATCCAGTCGTGCTTGACTGGCGGCTTGTTTTGCTGTACAACATATGGACATGCTTTCCCGCAATATGGTCCTTTTGGATCTGGAATTTTTCTGCGCACACACACACACACACACACACACACACACACACACACACACACACACACACACACACACACGCGACTAAACACATTAACACAGTTTTCTGATTTTAGCATTGATGCTATTCACTCCCTTGATCAATAATTCAAACAGCAGTGCCACTGTTGTGCTAATGAAGCTCGTGTGGCAGCTCACACACACAAACGTAGAATACGCCCAATCTGACAGCGACAGCCAGCGGCAAATTGTTAACACTATTGTAAAAAAAGTGCGGCTCAACGGCCGCGGCTGTGATCTCTTCCAGATTGTCTGCGGTCGGGATGATGTCGTTGAAAAATGCTGTCACGGGTGCCAAAATGGGAACGCTGCAGGGAAGTTTGTTGATGACATGGAGGTGATTCTGTGTCGGATAATGCAGCTGCCAGATTGGCCGAAAATAAAATGCTTACCATAGAAAAATCACTTAGGGATGAGGCGAGATGAAAGGCAAGAATTTTTGATCCCTCCACGTGGTGAGATTTTTTTGTCTGGCTTGATAGGCCACAAATGCAATGAAATACACAGCAGAATGACAGCAAAACATGCTAGTGAGAAGGCTTCAAAATAAACTTTACCATACCAAATAATGCATGGACACAAACGCATTGAAATGCTTTTATTTTGAAGTTCTGCGCAAACTGTTGTCGCGAGTCTCAACTCGTGATGTGTAATAATGTGTAATAATTCTCTATAATTGTTATTAAAAAAAATGATTGGGAGAGAGGGCTTTTTTTGTTTTTGTTTTATTGCCTACTTTATTATTTACTCGATTGTGGAATGTAGTCTGCTTGGGGAAGTGAACAGAACAAGAATTTCAGTGTAGTATTACGATGCAATAAACTGTTGAAGCTTGAAAATCTCAGATTAAATTTAAGTAAAACATTTTTTGGACCATCCAAAAAAATATATAAAAATGTGGCATATTAATATTATTTATTAATTATAGTATATTCATTACATAATTTATTTATTATTTATTGATGAAATCTGTTATAATTACTTTTAACACAGCAAAAAAATAAATATACACATATATATATATATATATATATACAAATATATTTCTTATTATAAGGCTTTACTTTCTTAAAAATTTACCTTTTGCAGTCTTCATAAATCTTAAACATCGTGAGCCGCCAGTCTATTTTAGAATGGCACAAAATGCTATAAATCAAATCAAACTTTAGGTATGCAAAGCAAATATTGGGTGCTAGGCCTTCAAATGTTACGTAACGACATGTATGACAGCTGCGCGGGATCAAGCGCTTGCACACCCGCGATCCGCCACGGGCCACTTCATTATTGTCCCGTGGCGATCAATAACAATGTCGGACAAATCAGAACACAGACGCACGCTGATTAGAGGCAGCCAATATATCGTCATTCTAATCGCTATACGCTGTCGGGATAGGCGATATGGTTGAAGATTTCATATCAGATAACCAATATCATTATACATACTGTATATAGAATTTTTTTTTTGCTCTGTTATTCTTCAAAATAAAGCCCCAAAGGAAAAATAAGGCTACATTTAGGTCATTTTATTTTGAAATACATGGAAAAAGTTGTAATTAAATGGTCAATTTAAAGATTAAAAAAAAACATTTTTAAACATAATGTGACAAGATGTCACACTGAAAATATCACGAAGGATTACGCTCCTTTGAAAATGATTTATATTGGACTCTATTTATAATACTAAAATGTAAAATAATCCCTTGTAATGGGGGCCGAACCCCGCCGCGATAAGTGAAAAAACGCGAAGTAGCGTCAACGCCCCCGAAGGACACATACTTAACCTTATACAGGAACCGCCAATAAGCTCAAGGGGCGGTCCTACAAGATGCGGGCACTCCTACAAGACACGTGATTTGCTCCCGGCGCGACAATTAACCAATGAGGGCAGAAGTTGTAACTTACTCGCGCTCAGAAGTTGAAATTCACTCCTCAGTGGTGCCCGCATCTTGTAGTAGTGCCTTTAAGCTGATTGACAGTATGATTGGCCAGTCAAGTGAAAACACTACTACTATTTTTTTTTGTTGCAATTGCAGAGGGAGCTCTCTGAGTCGAAACCGGCAAAGTGGAAAGAAAGCTTTGGGATCATCTTACCTTTGGTAATAAATCGGAATTTCGACTCGACGACGTACAGTTGAGAGTGGATTTTTCGGATCGAATCATATCACGCAAACACAACATTCATCGGAATGCCACACTTTTTTTTGGTTGACTTTCTCTCGAACAAATCCTAAATTGCTTTAATGCCGACGCTTTCAACTTTAGTGAGTTCTCATTTTGTAAAAAAAATATATATTTTTTTAATATCCTTACAGTTGAAAGCCCCCCACTCGCCCCCAATAAATTTGCAGTTAATTTAGGCCAGCGTTAGCATAAAGATACGTTTTAGGCTAATACATTTGTCGAGCACTTCCTTCCAGCCCGCGTCCTCGTCTTTCAACTCTACGACTTTAAAGTCACGCTGACAGATCAGTGCGGTCCTCCTTCGCCCTCCCGTCAGTCCGATAATCTACTGGGGCCGCACATCTTAGGCAAATTTTACTTGACAGCGCGCGCTTTATCTGGAAACACAACACTTTGAGATAATCTTTCAGCGAAAACACAAAGTGACCCTGGCGAGAATTTTCCTTTCACAGTCACTTTAGTTGTCTACTTGAGTCACTTTGTCTTTTCATCAAAGGTTGAAGGGACTTATCGAGCTGACAGATGAATAGAAACTAAAATAAGAATAATTCGGTTAAATTTTTATGCACACCCATGGTCAGAGGCCATTGATTTTTTTGGGGGGGGGCACAGGAAGAAATAATTGAAATGTATTATATTTTTCAGATTATAAGCCACACCTTTTTTCTCATCATTTGAGCCCTGCGGTCTATAGTTCAGTGGGACTAATATGCAGTTTTTGTTTTCTTTTGTCTAGCCAAATGTGTGCATCTGTTCAATGTGTCAATTTATGAAAACTATGAACTCGGACTGAAAAGATGTGAATCGAAGGCTGTGCTGGAAAAGTTCAAAAAACAAACAAAGATATAAATGAATAAGATCTGGTGTAGAAGTTTCTCATGTCTAAATTTGATCAACATTTATATCTGTGCATGAGTGTATACAGTATATGAATTATGTGCAATGTTCACTATAATAAATAAATACATAAGTTTTAAAAATATAGTATTAAAGATATAAAAATATGTATTAAAGTATGCAATGTGTAAATTGTACATGTATATATGATTGTATAAATGAATTATTATTTATTATTATTATTACTTTTTTATTATTTCCATGCACGGAACTCAGTGTTAAAAAAAAACAAACATCTTACTAGTCCAGAATTTTCCACATATTCTTCAGTGCGGCCTTTAAATGTCCGTCCTGATCAGTTTTCTTCTTCTCCTCTTTTTAATTGAGTTGTAAGTGATAAGTTGTTAACGGTGGATTCTCGTTTTTACTGACGTTGCAAAAGCTGGCATTTGAACAAGAGTTTGTTCAACAGTGTTATTCAAATTTGTGACATGTGACATCATGAAAAAGTTTGTTGGGATTGACCGCGTGGCCGCTAACTGCCAAACGAACCCAGACAGCAGATCCCGTCAATACATGCGCTTCATTCCTCTCGCCCGATGCACTCAATCGCGCCAGCCGTTCGATAACACGTGAACATCAAACAGCTTTGGATTTGGCCCTCGCTCGCTTGATACTAGTCCCTCTCGTACAAGTTGTTCATTAGCAAATAATATAATAGCAAATTCTATGTAAACATTATTTCAAGATTTTTGCAGAAGCAAGTAAAATTCAGAAAGTTTATTTACGAGGATGAAAAGTTCAGTGATTTGACTGACAGGTGTTCTTTTATATATATATATATATATATATATATATATATATATATATATATATATATATATATATATTAGTGAAATCACGTAGTGGGGGAATGCTAACTTCCCTTTCAAAAGTCAATGCTACACCGCAAAAGGGCCGAAGTTCCATAAACTACATCACCCAGCATGCATCATGACATCACAAGTGTAGATGCTTAAGCCACCTGAAAAAAGCAGAGTGGAAAGGGGGAGGACGGGGGAGCCGAGGAGGAGACAAAAGAAAGAAGAAAGAAACTCTGAAGCTGGAGGAAAGAAACAACAGACTTTACTTGGACTTCGGCCTTTTTGACTACTTGTTTTTGAAGTTTTATTTGAACTTTGAATCCAGAGAACAAACTTCATTTCTGTTTATTACAAAAGCTTTCTTTCTTCCTTGCCGATCGCTTACAGCCATTCATGTGGGATTGACTCAGAGAACTTCCCTCACGATGACAAAAACAAAAAGTACTGGCCAGTGAATGTGTCAATCAGCTCAAGAGGCACTCCTACAAGATGCAGGCAGTCCTACAAGACACGCGATTGGCTCCCGGCATGACAATCGACCAATGAAGTCAGAAGTCGTAACCCACTCAGAAGTTGAAATCCACTCCTCATTGGTGCCCTCGTCTTGTGGAAGCGCCCTTGAGCAGATTGACAGATTGACTGGCCAGTCAGGTGAGAACAGCACTACTTTTTTTTCGTCTTTTCCAAGGACGTTCTCTGAGTCAATCCCACACAAGCGACGGTCACAGATCGAGGAAAAACCGCTTTGGGATCTTCTTACCTTTTGTAATAAATCAGATTTCAATTGTAAACTCCTCTTTTTAATCATGTTTGGTCGGCTACTTGCTTCACTCTAGTTAAACATCCGAGCGCCTACTCGTCGGGCAACTGCGGCTCACTCCCGACTTCTCTTTGTGTTTATTTTTTTTCACCAGCATACACTGAGGGAGACAGAGATATTGACTTGGGGATTTCTACAAAAACTAACAACATTAAACTAGGTAAACGGCAACATACATTGAATGACTCTGTCCTTCATTACATAACATGGAGGCTAATAAGCCTACTGCACATACATGCCACGCCTGTCAAATATATACTGCACATCCTTGCGCGATACCCAAAAATGTACATACGCATACGAAGTCGAAGCTCTGCATAAGCAACTGTATATTTCTAAAAATCAAAAATCATCTTTGGGAAGGAACATATTAGAAGGTAGTCTGAGAATTCCTGTGCATGTTTAATCTTAGCCGAGGATCATTTTTGGATTCCGGCTTCCAAAGCCGATTGAGGAAACCCGCTCGGATTTGAGAGCGCTAATCACCTGCGGCGGGCAGCGGCACGTAAAAAAAAAAAAAATCGGAACAAGATGATAGTCTTAAAAGTGAGACTGTGCCGCAGCGCAATGCAGCTTTTGCCCTTTGTGTTTTTGCGTAAAAGCGGGTGGCGGATATATGTACGGCGTATTTATGCTTTTTTGACTTCTCGAAGTGCTTACAGTATATGACATGTGAGATGTATGAAGCAGGGATTTCCGTCAGCGTGTTTAATAGCCAAATGAGTGCGCATACAGAGCAGACAGTAAAACTGTAATCTCGAAGAAACCGGTTTAATCTCGATGAGGGCGGCTAATCTTTTCAAATGAGGAGCGGCAACTGGAAATATTGACCAGAAGCATCTTTAGCTTCTCTTGATTTAAAATAAAAAAAAAACGCTTAAATGAAGAAGTCGGTACAGGTTGAGGCCCGGTTGACTTCTGCGGTGCCTTGAGGACTTGGATCCGAAAAAAAAAATAAAAGGGCGTGAAGGGAAGCAAGCAGAAGAAAAGGAATAGTTGATCATGAGGAGGAGACGTAGGCTTGATGTGGAAGATGCCGAGAGGACCTTTGGAAGCGTGATTTGCGAGTGAAGATGGCGCGGTATGTAAATGTTTGCAAAGAACGAGAGCGCGGCGAGTCTGTGATAAAAGCAAGGGGGCGGTAGCTTTAATTTCCCGAGGAAGACGTGACCCGCGGACCGTGTATTTAACCTGACTGCTCTGGGTTTAATGTATTTTAATGTGCTTGTTAATAAATAATCAGGTGACATTTTTAGACATTCCGCTTCGGGTGTTTGGAGTGGAAGAGTCTTCTTTGATCGTTTTCGGCCCAACAAGCTTTTAAATGGACAAGGCGTGAAATGGAAGATTTCTTTTGTTGATAAACATTCGACTAATCTGTAGTGTAAAATCCACAACATTGTATTTTTTTCGGACAATAAACAATAATTGCTGTCAAGTTATAAATATAAGAGGAATTATTAAGATTTGTAGTTAATTATCCCTTTGAAATCTCACCTAAAAAATTCTGTTGTTTTTAATTTATATTATTATATTTAGGGCAGATCAAAAGATTGATGTAGAACAATAAAAAAGTGGCTTCTGTCATTTATTTTCTTTTTTTTTTTTTATATTTGCCTGCTGCTGTATTTGAAACTCGTCCCAATTAAATGCTGGTAAATCTCAACCCTAACAAATAAATAAAAACTCAAATCAAACGGGGGGTGTTATCGAATTTAGTCTGGCAACAAGCTTTGCTATAGCTCGCTCTATTAGCATCTTTGTTGCTATTATTTGCTGTGGTTGCAGTCACATCTGGGTGCTTTGCATTTATGGGGTAGGCTAAAGTGAACTGCTTCTCTGGTCAAATCCTTATTGCAATGATTGCAGAACACTCAACCTTGATCAAAGACATAAACGGGATATTTAAAAAAAACAAAACATAAATGTACCATTCAACAAACTGACAACGTTGACATTTTCTTCCATGTTCACGTCTTTGAATTTGCCCTCCCAACTCAGGAGCCTATCAGGTTATGCCAAACAAAACGACAGCCAATCAGTGTCCACTTCAGGGTGTGATTGACATTTGTTTTACGGTCCCCAACACAAGATGCATAAAAAGATACTAAAACAAAGTAAATCATAAAATAATATCGAACAGTATGTTGATTAGGTCAACAATATATTGTAAGCAAAAAGTTAGCTTAAATATTAGGTTAACAATTAAAAAAAACAACAAATTTTGACACCCCTAATAAACATATGACTAACCTCGGGTGGAATCCTTCTCTCTCTAAAATATAAATTTTTCAGGTGACCCCAAAAATGACACGCTTGTTCAGCAATAGCAATTTTACTCATTTGCAAAGATAATACCCGCACACGTGGACTGACTAATAAAATAAATTTAAAAAATCATCTCTAAAATACACCAAAAATGTGATTTATGAGGTTTTGACCCAATACAAGCGATATTAAAAAAAACAATGAGCTAAGTACGCAATCTAATCGATCGAAGCTTCGGTTCTGCTTTCCACTATTGTAGCGCAAGTGTAAATGCGACGCGGCGGCGCCCTGATGGCTTGCGAAGCTTTTCAACGGCGGAAATGAAGCGCTCTGGCCGACGCCCATTCCGTATGGAATTGTATTTGCCTCGATGCTAAATGTTCCACACACAAAATCAGTCGGTGAGCTTTAAGCATCTATTGCAGCAAATGTATTGGTGTTCTTCAAAATCTTTGGTTTATTTCATATATAAGTCATGCTTACAAGAAAAGCAAAGGTTACAAAAGGGGTGAAATATAAAGACGCGTGGGGAGAAAAGCAAAAAGGCGGGAAATAGGACACACAGAGAAATAAAAAGAAAGAAAATGAGAAAATTAGACACGGGGTCAACAAACGGGAAAAAAAAAAAATTGCTGCTTCCTGCGGAGTCTTCAAAACAGTGACTCATTAAAAATGACATGACTCATAAAGCACAACATAACAACCTAAAGTCAGCTGGGATTGGGACCGGCTATTTTGGGTACTAGTTTCCTTTTCTCCTAATTTTGATTTCATAGAATCCCCATTTTCCCATCCGTCCATCTTTTTTTTTCCCTGGCTTGGGTC
Organism: Hippichthys cyanospilos; assembly: GCF_059441005.1. Taxonomy (NCBI): domain Eukaryota; kingdom Metazoa; phylum Chordata; class Actinopteri; order Syngnathiformes; family Syngnathidae; genus Hippichthys; species Hippichthys cyanospilos. Next base: position 12,518,300 of record NC_142385.1, read on the forward strand.
GCAGCTGACTTTTGGGTGGGGGGCGGGTCCCGGGTCCCCCCCAAACTATTTCTACAGGATTGGTACAGCAGTACGAATACGTCACGTATTAATTTGTGCAGGGAAAACAACCATGCGCTCGTGTTAGTAGGCCTTCAGATATGCATGCTTGCAACTTGGTTGTAAAGTTGTAAATTGACGTCATTGGGTGGACCGATATGATTTTTTTTGGTTTGTTTTTTTTTACTTCTCTCGGTATCCAACTTTGCAACCATTTCCGAATAGCACTGATTAAACGTTGCATGCGTCAGCTGTGGAAACGAGCGGCCGGGGCTCCCGTGTCCAAAATACGGCGCCGGCTTTGTTCCTCTGTCCGCTTTTTTGCACAGCTGAGCGAGATCTTTCTTTCTCACTGCATACCGGCTACTCGCGCGCGTACGATCGGTCATGCCTCCTACCTGGAGTTGAGGTCGGCGTGCGCGGCGGCGGTCGGCCCGCCTCCTCCGCGACTTTTCTCCAGGCCCAGTTTGGTGAAAATGCCCACCAGCACCATGATGGCCACCACGCCGCAGATGATGTAGACGACGAGGTGCGTGCGGTCCCGCTCCTGGTCCTCCTGGCCCTCGGTGACGGCGGCCACGGGCTTGCCGGTGTTGGCCCAGATGGGCGTGTCGTAGTTGGAGCAGATGCGCTGGTCCAGCCGCTGCTGGCGGAACTGGCAGCAGAAGCGGTAGAAGCAGGTGCCGCAGCAGTATAAAAAGACGCCGGCGTTGCAGTTGAAAGGCGGGTCCCACTGGCCCATCACGTCGTAGTATCCCTGGCAACGCGTGCCGCCGACCGGGGGGCCGTCCTCGTCGTCCGCGTCCCCCCCGCTGGCCGGCGTGGACGGGCCCGTGTCTTGGAGCGGGTTTTGGGTGGTCTCCGCGTAGCCGGCGGCGGTCTCGTTGACCGGCGCCGACGGGACCGCGAAGGGGCCCTCTTCGTTGACCGTCGCCGCGGTGACGGAGGGAGCTTGGGTGATGGCGGGATGGGTAATTAGGGAATAGAGGAAGAAGGAGAAGAAGAAAAAATGGCGGGAGGGACTAAGGACCGCTGCCATGCTGCTAACAGGGCCCAGGGTCCAAAACGGCCTTCAACTAAAGGAGAGGAAAAGAAAGGGAAAAACTGTAAGGAGCGAGAAGATCCAATTCAGTTCTAGCGGACACGCAGAAAACCAGATTTCACTCAAAATCAGTATTCATTTGCCAATGTCACATGACCGGCGAGCCGAGCCATGATTGGTCATTACGCACACGCGGTATCAGTTTGAGTCAAGCGAAAAAATGTGACTCTAAATGTATCAACTATACGTTGAATCGTTACATTCACGACAGACTAAATAATAACTTTTTTATTGCAGAAAAAGTCGAAAAAAGTGGACTATCGCTTTCAAGTGTAAAGTTTTTTGGGGACATCCCTGTCGAAAAATTACATGCTCATTTATATATGTTTACATATCCATTTACATACAGTAAAATTGTGTATATATATATATATATATATATATATATATATATTCAACAAAATGGTTAGTCAAAGCAATAGGATTACTAATTATTTAAAAAATGACAATCTGACGATTAATGGATGAAACAGATTTAAAGGCATGTTTTAGCCCTTTATTCAAAAAAAGGACATTAATTTGACTGTTGCAGAAACCAATCATTTATCCTTGATTTGCTCTGTAAAATTATATAAAAAAAATATTAATAAATGTTGATCTTTGATTTCCAAAGCATAACCACTTTGATTCAATAAAAATAAATCTGCCATCATGGAGGACAAACAGAAATGTGAGAGTATTGTTGATGAGCTCAATCTCAGAGAAAGCGTAGGATTTTTCATTTTTTATCAAAATAACGATCCAGTGGTTTGAAAATCCACCGGTTGCCGATAAATCCTCTAAATCGGATTAAAAAGAAAAACTCACCTTCCAAAAAAAAAAAGACTTTCCCCTCCCTCCCCTCTGTTTATTTTCTCCCAAGTTGAAGCCGAAACTCTAAATCCCCGCTCTCACCTTTTCCCTCAGTGGGGTCTTCTGCAATCTTCCCGCAAAAAATCCAAAGGTTCAAAATCCCTTTTAGAAAGACGTGCAAACTTTACTTAACGCCATCGTTCCCCTCCGAGCTCTTCCTTTCTTTCCCTTTCATGTGTTCTCCATCGTTGCTTTGATTCGGGAGAACCGCACGCTGCCCTTTTTTTTTTTTAACTTCCCCAAGATTAAGATCTTCTTCTTTTTCTCTCGTCAGTTGTGGAAGCCACGGGTACGCAAATGCCCGCTTGAGAGACGCTTGCGTGAGAGTGACTGGATGTACGAGCGTGTGACGGCTTGCGGGGGGGGGGGGGGGGGGGGGCTAGACCGAGTGCTGCAACAGTTCAGGAACTAAAGCGGCTCCCCTCCTCTGTTTACCTCTCGTAGGAGGGAGGAGAGAGCGAGAGAAAGAAACTGAGAGAAAGTGTGCATTAAATGCCGTATTTTCCAAAATATAAGGCGCAATGGATTGTAAGGCGCACCTTAAATTTTTGGCCTATTTGAAATGCGCTTTCACATATAAGGCGCACCGCATTATAAGGCGCATAGGATAGAAGCCATAATAGTGGCTGGAGTTGCGTTATGCATCCACTAGATGGAGCTGCGCTAATGGGAATGTCAACAAAATCCGATAAACTTACATTTTTGATTCAAATTGCAACCAAAAACCTTAAAACATATTGTTTTGCTGACTTAAAAATAGTTTCGGGATTTATTTTATAAAATGGCGTTTTCTTTGACATAAACCTGCATTTTTTTGTCCCTCTATAAACTGCTGCAAAATCGGAGAATGTATAGAATATATAGCATATCAACATTTCAAAAATTTTAGGAATTATAACTGTACAATTATAACTGTAATAATAACTGTACAATTATAACTGTGACATTTTTTTATTTTTGACCACAAGCATTTATATATGTTTACGTATTGCATATACATACACATTATATAGAAATATATATATATGGTTTTTTTTTATGTATTTTAATTTTTTTTTTTTTTTTTTTTTTTGATCTTATCAGATGGCTCTCAAAAAATCGACCGTGGAAATTGCTGTGTTTTTTTCCTTGTTTTTTTTTTTACCTTCACCATTTTTTTTACCTGCTACTGCTTTTAGGCATTCATGGAGCATAAGAAGGAAGTCTTTGTCTTAAAGACAGCTAACAAGGCACTACAAACAAACAAAACAAATAAACAACAAAAAAAACCATGAAGAATGTTAATTTACTTCACACGCCAAATATGCAATATTTTGTTGAAAAATAAAAAAGATTGTGTTAAATGGAAAAAAAAACTAATTTTAACACACCGTGGTATTTGTGCTCATGGTTATCATATTATTAGAATCCGTTATGGACCAATACCCTGTTTAGACGGTCTCTTTCGGTTTTTCATCCCCACTCTGGTTCCGTATCATCCCGATCCAACTCCAGCTTACTCTATTTGAATAGTTCTATTTTTTTTTTCGCATTTTTTTTCTTTGGCATCGCAACTGAGCTAATTCATTCCCTCATCCTCCACAGGCAATTTGCGGACGTTCCTCGATGATGTGTGTGTGTGAAACACGCAGAGGACAGTCAACATCTGCTGCGGTCACTCCCGCTCATCATCCCCTTATCGGTACGCTCGTCCCCGTCTGTTGCTGCCTTTCATGCGTGCGTGCGCACTCTCGCACACTTTGGCTCTCACTCAAGGCTTCCTCTTCTGTCTGTTGGCATGAGTCCCCCCGTTCCCAAATTTCCGCGTCGCAGGTGCGCGTGTTGGATTCCAGAACGGCGCGTCACACAACTCTCTTGCGCAACCCCCCACCCCCCACCCCCCCACCCCAAATGGACATTTCTAATGAAATTCTAAGCCAGATTGACAAGCGCCTTTTCACTTCCTGTTTCAATAATCACCCCCCCCCCCACACTTTCTCCTTTATGTGTCGTCATCCCCAAGCCGAGTCTCCGCGTTGCGTCGCGTGATGAGTGTGTGAGAGTATAAGGGAGAGCGGGAGCGGAATGGAGAGGGTGAAAAGACGAGCGTAAATGTAGGACGGCGGGGAGGAGGTCGGCTCGGAAGAAAGGGAAAAGAAAGAAAGGAAAGTGGGGGAGGAAGGGCCAAGGGGAAATGCTTGGATGAAGACCAAAGCAGGATGGGCACGTGGGATTTCGAGGTGTGTTTGGGTCTGCTCCAAATCAGAAGATCTAAATGACATTTTCGGGGATGGCGGCGGTGTTTGCGAACATGCGGGCGTCATTTTACCGCCGTAATCGGGTCACAGTTTTACTTATGACAAATTCAAATTGTTTCCAAAAATTCCAAAAATTGAAGATATATATATATATCCATCTTCTATAGCCGCTTATCCCCACAGGGGTCGCAGGCTTGCTGGCACCTATCTCAGCTGGCTTCGGGCAGTAGGTGGGGGACACCCTGAACTGGTTGCTAGCCAATCACAGGGCACACAGAGATGAACGACCAATCACGCACCCTATCACACCTAAGGACAATTTAGTATGTCCAATTCACCCGCTATGCATGTTTTTGGGGAGGGTGAGGAAGCCGGAGCGCCTGGAGAGAACGCGCGCGGGCTCGGGGAGAACATGCAAACTCCGCACAGGAAGGCCGGAGTTTTGGCTGGAGTTACACAATGTGCAAAATGTTTCGCAAAGGAGTCACTATAACAGACTTGCGCAATTAGATGCTTCATGTTCCAATTAATTTTCTCTTGATTTGAAAGCAAAAGTGTGCCGCGGGGTTTAAATCAGCTTTAAATCTCATTTGCTGATACTTGAAACCCTGAGAAAATGTCAAGTGACCCCTGAAGTGCCTTCACGTCATCCTCGTTTAAGAACCGCCGTTTTATACCAATGGAGGGAGGCAGTAATAGGAGATGGGCTGCACTTTAACAAATAGACAGGGGGATAAGATAATATTTAACATAAGTCTTTGAAAAGAAGATGAAAAAGGTCCGTTTTGCATGGACTATCCAATAAGCGTTTGATGGTTTTACCTTTGTCCCTATGAGTCAGGGCATGAAAATATGCAGATACTTTGCATGTACATACAAAGTCCCTGAAAAATATTCCACTGTGTGTGAAAAGAGCAAGTTTTTTCTTTCTCATAAATAAAGAGATCTTTCCACAGACGTAAATAGTAAAAAAAAATAGATTTGCATATAGACAACACATGCAGTCTGTGCTCCTTATTTGGCTCTATTTGCATTTTGGGTTACTCGTGGTGCGTCAGCTCTGAAAATGTGAAATCTGAAACCCTGTTGTAGGAAAAGAACAAATGCATAATAGATTTAAAGAAGCCATATGAAGAGTAGAATTCACTTCTTTTCAAATGGTTAGCAAAATATATCTGCGCGCGTGCGCATCTGTCTGATGTTTAGAAACAGGAATTCTAAATAACAACTGGATTACTGTTTATCTTTATCGGGAAGTCTATTGACAAAGTGCCCGCAGGTCTCCAATTATCGTTTCCCCCTACGCACGCTCCGACTTTCCCCACTGAGTTGAATATTTCATTTGAATAATTCATTCAGTCGATGAATATTCATATTCGAGCTTTGTGTGTGTCCATTTATGACACTTGATGGAATTATTTTGTTATTTATTGTTGCCAATTAGCCTATCCCTCGGAGATGTCGCTTTCCAAATGGGATTCTGTCATTTAGTGCAAAATGGCAAAAGCTGACAATAAAAAAAAGTCAAACGTAGGATACAAATGCAACAGAAATCACCTTTGATTTATTTACAGAAAAAAAATACCTAATAATGTTTTTGCGCTTCAATGAACTACGTTGGAGTGACTTGAAACACTTCACTCTGACAAAAATAGTGCGTTGCAACCGTTTTGTGACATTTTGCTGCCAAGGAACTAAGTTGATGTCATTTGAAACTTTCATGTTGACAAAAATAGTGATTTGCCGCCATCTTAGACATTTGAAATGACTGATCGCATGCAGCACTGGCAGCGAGCAAAAACTCACTGCGCTGGATGAGTGTCATGGTGACAGATTTGTCTCTTGGCTGGTGTGACAGAGAGCGGTCGCGCAATTAGAAGGTCAACTCCTGTGGGACAAAGCCAATGAGAGCACACTTCAACAGGAAGTTCATTGATCACCAAACTACATCCTATTGATCACTGATTATAGAGGGTGGAATGACACTGAAAGGTGCTTCATGAGAGGCTGTCAAACTCAAATTTAAATTTAAAAAAAACCTCACACACATTGATTATTTTTGTGGGGGGCTAAATGCAATTAATGGCCTCTTTGTTTATTTTAAATGGCAAAAAAGATGCGTGTGAATTGAGCCACACAAATGGTCACAGAATTAATCACTTCATTATTGTTTTTTTTATTTATTTTTTTTAAAGTAAGACATCCAAAATATCAATTTTAGTTAATGCAGTGGCCAACTAAAAAAAATCACACTTGAAAATAATACACAATGCTGTGCCGCAATTGTCTAGGAGGCTAAGCTAGTATGCTAACGTTTGCAAGATAATACACTAGGTTAAACGCTAAATTAAAGTAATGCAATCGTTATTTAAATGCGCATTGTATGTAAATATATTTTTAGCTTCTCTCCGACAAAACTCAAATAAACAATCCCCATTTGCGTATACCGACATCACGTACCACACACAACATTTACAATTTACTCATAAACACGGAACACGGAGCTAAACAGGAAGTAGCTAACGCAACAACATCCGGTTCGCTTTTCACATTAAAACGTAACTTTACACTTACATTTTTTTCAGTAAACAAAACAGTTTCTAGGGAAAAGTAATAAAAATCTATATTGCCATTGTGGCCATGCAGAAAGCAGTCTCGTTTTTGTCATAAACTTTGGTCAAGCTGAAGCTTTTTAATGAACCCCACTTAACGTTCAGTTGGGCAATGTTTTGGCTGTGTTTCTATTATTCGAGTGTGTGTGCTCATTTATTCATCGGACCACGTTTTAATACGAATTTGCCAGGGAACTGGAAACAATAATTGCAAATCAAAATTCACAAGGTTTGGATTCAATACTGTGCTCAACTTGCAAGTGAAATGAAAAAAATACATAAATATTTGATATAATGTTTAAATGACAGACTTGTCAGGTTTGTTCCCTCTGAGATTGCGACAACGCTTTTGTTTTTTGGATGATCACCTTTATAAATAAATTAAAAAAAAAAAAACACATACCTCCAAATGCCCAAGTATGACAACATATTGAAAATCATATTTTCATTCACTTAGCAGCCACAGCATATTTGAAATTGTAATTCGGCAGATAGATTTGAGAGAGGTTTTGATGTCCTCATAGAGAGAAAAAGCAAGCGGTGCCAAATGAGACCCAAAATGGAGCGCGGAGTAATGAAAGTCTGTTAGTTAGCCGAATGATCCCTGATGTTCCCCCTGACCGTTTGACTGCACTCACTTGGCCAATTAGAAAAGCAAAGACAACAGAGGTCGCCCATGTCCACGGGGGATGAACGGCCGTGCGGAATTAACGGCAACCCTCGCACGCTAACGTCACTCAACGGTCGCTAACTTTAGGTCACGTGATCATGGACCACCGCCATACGAAATTAATCCATTCCGGGGTTGGGATTGTAAGGCCAAATTGTCGTATAGCGGGCGATAGTAACATATGCTAATTAGCTAATGCGTATAAACCCCAGGCAAAAACATCAAAATTGTACATACATATTAAATCTTAGTCTTAGTGACTATATCTTAGTGACACCGTGACACCGACCAATAGCAGACCAGCATCTTAGTCACGCATTTAGCGCAGGCGGTTTGACGCGAACAAAATATAAGAGCAATTATCTAAAAACGCCTGAAGAGGGAGGCAAAACAACATAAACACAGCCAAGCCCACAGGTCATGACAGTTGTTGATGCTGTAAAGCGGGAAAAATGCTGTAAAGAGGGGACGAAAAAATGTAAAACAAACGAAAAAAAACAACCCTAAAAATAGTTAGATGATTGACTTGAAATCGTCATTTTCCATAAAGAGCGACTTCCTAAAAAGACGAGGAGGAGCAAACGCGTCTTTTGTTTGCATTATTTACAAAACACAAAGCAAAGACGGCGGCGCTGTCTTCGGAATAATGCGTGCGTTTGCCTACTATATTAGCCTTTTGGACCTCCCTGTCATTGGTGACCTTTTCCAAAAGCAAAGGAGATGCAAATACCCGCTACAAGTCATTTCCACAACGAGCTCCTCTGGGCCAGCTTAGCTCGGGCACGGCGCCACCGCCATCCTTTTTTCCACACGATCATAATGAATCTCATTTCTGCCGCCTTTGTGTCCACTTGTCCTTTTTCGTTCTCCGTTGACTTATTTGAACTTGAGTGGCCTTCCAAAACACTGTATTTTTCGGACTATGAAGAGGCACCGCTAAATAAGCCGCAGCAGTAAAAATTGAGCGCTTTGAACAGATACACGCATTTGCTTTACTGGTGCATTGCCCCCTGGTGGCGTATTAGAATTACATTAGAGCATCATAATGAAAATATATCATGCAAAGAATTTCAAAAAACGCTCCTAAATCCTTTAAATTAATCATATTAATTAGCAATTGACAATATGAATGCAGTTCACTTGTTTGCCTTGAGATGGTGCTGGTGTGTTGGTGATGAGTGACACCTATTTAGGAGGTTTAAGTTGTACGTTTTTAATTTACATTTCCAGCGATCCTGGAATTATTTACAGTACAAGTCAAGAGCAATAAATAATATACATTTTTGAGATTATTTTGAACAGTTTACTTAAGTTTAGTTTGGGGTCATGCGATTGGCTTCCCGTGTGATGTTATTGTTATAGCGCTAACGACGTGCTAACAACGCTAACGTCAGATGCGACAGCCCAAAGTTGTTACATATGTGGTGTGGATGATGATGTACTGTATACCAATGACCCATTGATTGACGGATGGTGACATCAGAGAATAGATCAATTAACCCAGAAAGACAGACATCATTCAATTTATTTTAGTCTATTTTTTCTTCCTGCTTTTGTTTCTTTTTCCCCTTTAAATATGCTACACGGATCAAGTGAAGTTTAATTGTCCCGTTGAAGTAGATGAGATTCAAAACATCACAACATGAGATACAAAATCAATGACCGAATTGATTTTCGTCCAGATGGTTTTTCTGACCCGCCGCTGTTAAAGTTCAAAGTGTCAACACTTGTCATTTTCGATGAGTTCCTCGCACGTGTTCTGTCTGGAGATATTTCGGTATGCAAGCCAGACAGCATAAATATGTTTATGGATTAGAATAATCAAACATTTAAATGAAGTTAATCAAATAAAGATGTTGATGACTAAAATGTATTTACAGCATTTTTTATAAGCTTATTTAATGAATTAAGCTTACATTATTTTAGGTACTTATTAAAGTAGTCTGTTATTTTTGGTAATTAAATCGAGCGGTACACCGATTATCAAGTATTGAGCACCTTTGCTCTAGCTTTTAACGAAACGAAAAAAGTACCGTATTTTCCGCACTATAAGGCGCACCGGATTATAAGGCGCACCCTCAATTAATGACATATTTTCAAACCTTTTCCATATATAAGGCGCACCCTCAATTAATAACATATTTTCAAACTTTTTCAATTACAATATAGTAATACTCAAAGTAATAACAATCATAATTCAAATAATAACTCTCAATAGCATAATAACTCAATGTCGATATGACCAACCTAGTTCAACTGTAAACACACAAAAGAAAACTTAATCAGTTCGTTCCCCATCTACCAATCCCATTCTCAATATTGATCCATATATAAGGCGCACCATCAGCTTTTTAAAAAATTAAGGCTTTTAGGTGCGCCTTATAGTGCGGAAAATACGCTACTCAAATCTCACGTAAGCACTTTGTACGAGTGCGTTGGGATCTTCCCTTTCGCTCGCATGTTTGACACGCTGCAAATGAGCGGCGCGTGATTAAAGACCGAAACCCTGGCCGCAGCGTTGGTGGACGCATATCACTGGGATGAAGGACGAAGATGAGCGCTTGGGCTTTCGATGCCCCGTGGCACTTTGGAGCTCAGTGAGATTCATTAGCGGCCGGCTTTGGTACTTTTATCTGCTCGCTATAGGAGCTTGTGAAGCTACATCGGGGAGCTGCTTTGACACGTGTGTGTGGTTGGAATCCATATGAGAGCTACACCATGGCGTCATGGGTGTCATCAAGTAGTATTGAGCAGTATAAGACACACCAGCGCAACTTTAGGTAACCTCTGCCATCTAGTGGAGAATGGAGCAATTACAATTTAGAACTATATGAGAGGAAATGTTGGTTTTTCCAGGAAAAAAAATGCTTTGAAAAAAATTATGTTAGTAATACTAATGAGTAGTATTGGGAAGTATAAGACGCAACTTTAGGTAAACGCTGGATTCTAGTGGAGAATGGAGCAATTACAATTTAGAAGTCTATGAGAGGAAGATCATTTTCCAAGCAAAAAAAAAAAAATGCTTTATTAAAAAAAAAAAGTAAAACAATAAGCTTTGCAATAGTAGTATTGGGCAGTATAAGACCCACAAGTCTAACTTGTTTTGATGTCTGCCATCTAATGGGGAGTAGAGTAATTACAACTTAGAAATATATGAGAGGAAATGATTTTTTTCCAGCAAAAAAATAAACTAAAAATATTTACGTTAAAGAAAACAACGGTTATATCATTTGTGCTTTGTTTTTTGAATGAATTTAAAACAGTGGAACATACGAGCACGTGACATTCGTTACCTGAGCCCTGAGCAGCTGTGATGACATTTTCAGTCGACAGCAAGTGGCAACATGGTGGCCCCTGAAAATGATTAACAAAGAAAAAAGGGTGGCAACTAATTTAAATTCTGCGTTTAGGCTGCTGGTATAGCATTTTTTTAATGTCATTTTTTTATTCATTAGCGAAGTCTTTAAATGATTCCACTACTTAATTCACAATTGAAAATACACTTGTAAAAAACAAACACTTTTAGAACTCGTAGTGCAAAACAATACCATAAACACTAAATATCTTTTATATTGCATGAGACAACTTCATTAATAAACAAATTAATATTTCATAAAACACTCCGCACTAAGTGGGAAAACATTAATGATTTAAACCCAAGTGGGTTTTAGTGTGACAATATTGCATTTTCTTACTTTCTTTCACTTTCAAAACGAGACGAATTGGCAGTTCGATTCATAATGACAATAACAGAAGAACGACCAGTTTTATTCGTTTCAATTATTATTTTACCGGTATAGGGTCAAACTTACATGTTGCACCAGCTGCATTCGCTTAACAGGCATATTATTAATAGTCATTGACGTTTAAGCATACAAACTACATCCGGTTATAACATTCAAAATAAAGGTATACCGGAAAACATGAACTAGTGTCTTTGTTATGACTTATATCAACTTCTTTATGCCAAATTTTGTTGGCATAATGATCATACTTTATGAAGAAATGTTTGGTACGCTGTTTTTGACTAATACTTGGTTGTACTCAGCTTCCTGTGCTTTTCAAACAAATATATCTCACTGTGGCAAACGAGTGCTTTCATTCTAAGTCATACTACTCGACTAAAATATTAATGTAAAATTTAAAATATAATAAAAACCTGAGTTGGGGTTTCGATTATGCATTTAATATGCATAAACAAAAAAAATAAAAAAAGTTGCGCTTGTCCGTCGCTTTGGCTCATGCTTAAAGCGATTCTTTGTGCATTGCGCCCTCTGGTGGTGATTTGTAGGTGTTTCAATTTCCTGTAGGCGGACCTGTCCCGTGTTGACGGGCCACATTTGATTGTATTTATAACGCAGTAAATTGGTAAAATACTACACCTCATTTTTAATGCACAATTATTCATTTATAATAAACAAATAATCGTTGGTACTTTTTCTTTGTATGGCTAAAAAAAAATCTATATTAAATTATTAATTAAAAAAGAAATATTTCTAGAACAAAGTCACTTTCACCTCCTCTGGGCTGTACTCGTGTTGAAAAATCTGATTACTTTTAAACTACAGTGAATTACACGGACAATTATTTTCACAGCATTTTTTATTTATTCTTAAAAAAAAAAAAAAAAAGGTCCAAGTTTTCTGGAGATTTCTTCCCCCCCCAGCTGGCTACCACTAAGCAACCAGCAAAGAAAAATAGCCGTATGAACAATTGATATTATACACCCCATATACAGCAATACATAGTGGTCTACCATAATGTTACCATTAATACGCGACCTCTAACGAGGCTTCGATTTCAACGGTCGCCACCGATAAGGTTCATTTCGAAAGCAACTGCCAACCAACGCGGGTCGCGTTTTTCTTTTAAACTCGTGCGGCGTGGGCGTCGGGTCGCCAAGGTGACCTGACAGCCGCCCAAAAGTCTCGGCTGATCAGTCACGTAACATAAACAAACAAAAAAAAGGGTGGCTTCGCCCAACATTCGTCTGCTGACGTGAACCCTTTAAACCAATCCGACTTTAAGTGCAAAGTTTAGGTGGCTCCGACACACGCGCGTCCATCCGATAGTACGAGGTTTGAAATGATTCGCTTTCGTCGGGTGAGCGCGCACCCCGCTGATGGATCCTCATCCGAATACTACACGGAGTATTCCAAATTCACCTCATAGTGCAGTAATAGAAAAGGCTGCGTGTATGCGTGTGTGCGCGGGAAGCCGGTTGAGCATTTATTGAACATCCTTGATATCCAGATGAAGATCCGTGTACTAGCAGGACATCTGTACTATCATTGTTTAGTTGGACAATTTTGGCATACTAGTAAAACAAAACTAGCGAGGAAAAATGACTGGAGCATTTGAGGTCAACTGATTTTTGACGTCTATGGCCGTCGACGGCAGTGAATGAGTTAACTTGATCAGTAATCGTGAAAATGGATTTTTGGTCTATGGCCGTCAACGAAAATGAATGAGTTAATGTCTTCATTGAGAGTGAAAACAGATTTTTGGCGTCTATAGCAGACATTGACTTAACATGTTCATTGATTTATTTTTTTTTTTTACGTCTATAGCCGCCAATGGTAGTGAATGAGTTAACTTGTCCACCGGTAGCGAAAACGGATTTTTGGCGTCTGTAGCGGTCGACGACCTAACCTGTCGAATGATTTTTTTGACGTCCGTAGCGGTCAACGACTTAAGTCTTTGATTTTTTTTTGACGTCCGTAGCCTACAACGGCAGCGAACGAGCCAAGCCGGATATCAAGTAACGGCGAATAAACTTCAAACGGCTTTCCATATGCGTGCGCCAGAGAGCCCAGCAGTGATAAGAGACAGCGTAAGTGAAGGTACGGACGCGGACGCTACAGACACGACTCCAAGTGCAGCTGCAGGTCCGCGCTGTCCAGGAAGTCGGCAGAGAAGACGCTCGGCGGCGTGGGCGGAGCCAAGGGGGTCAGGCTGGCGCCCCCGTCCCCTCCCCCCGCCGCGCCGCCCCCGCCGGCGTTCCCCACCATGGAGATGTCCAGCCAGTCCATGCTGTCAAGAGCGGCGTCCCCAAAGTCCAGTCCCGCAGAGTGGGGGGAGAAGCCCAGCTCGGACGTGTCCATGGGGGAGGGCGGGTGGTCCAGGATGCCGGCGGTGTTGAGCATTTGGCTGTGGAGGTCGTCGATGAGGGTCAGGCCGCCGCCCGCTTCCACGCAGAGCAGGGCCGAGCTCTCCAGGAAGTCCTCCAGGCGCCCTCCGCCCGTGCAGGGCTCCCTCGGGGGGGCCGCGGGGGAGGCCAGGGGAGAGGTGGGGGCGGGAGGGGAGAAACGGAGAGGGGACGGCGGGGATGTGGGCGAGGGCGGGTCCGAGTGCAGGGGGGCGAGTGACGGGTCCGGGTTGGCCTTGAAACCTGGGATTTCTTTTGGACGACACGACAGGTTTGGTGTCAGTTTCGTGTGTGTGTGTGTGTGTGTGTGTGTGTGTGTATAAATATATATATATATATATATATATATATATATATATATATATATATATATATGTTTTTTTTCCGCATCTTCGTACCTCCACTCTTGAGAAGGATGTCAAAGAGGTCGTCCATCTGATGACAGTTGACACTGTTCCCCTGTAAACAGAAATGTCCCCATAGTTACTAACTGAAAATGTGCTTCACAACAGACCCCCCCCCCCCCCCCCCCCACACACACACACACACACACACACACACACACACACACACAAAAAAAAAAACAAAACAAAAACAAAGTCTTGCAACAAAGCGAGAAAGTGAAGCGACCAAGAAAGGCTTTTGGTTTGGGAGGACGTACTTCGGAACGCTGTGTAGGAAGAGAGGTGTTGGGTTTGGGGGAAGGAGGTGTAAACAGAGTATGGCGGTCATATGGCGGGCACACCTGCCAGGATGGAAGTGACGAGAGCAGAAACGAGAGGACAACGTCAACTAAAGTGTGGAAGGAGGACGAGCGGAGATGAAAATGGAGACGAGCGTGAAGGGCGTCGGTGGCGCCGTCCTACCTTGAAGGAGGAGATCAGGTTGCTTTGGCTTTCGCCGTCCGGCGCGTCGTCGAAAAACGGCTGCATGTTTGGGGGGGCGCTGATGCACGAGTTGGCCGGCGGGACGCCGTTGGTGTCCACGTGCAGCTCTGCTTTCTGTCCCTGGGGTAGCAAATAAACAGCATTTGCCATCTTAGCTTTTTTTTGGATCGAAGACTAAGTTCTGATTTATTCATCTTTGGAACTACCGCTTGATGTTAACTAAAATGACAGGACAGTTGATACGAGCTCAGGTAATGACCAATCACAGCTTATTGTGGACATCACGTGACCAAACTGAGATAAAATGAAATCTGTGAAGCCCTGAGCAAGCCAAGACATGGACAAAAATGTATGCATTTTGCTCCATAATTCACATTCCACAAATGCACATAATCAGAACATATATATATGTATATATATAAAAATAATTGCTTCATGTTCCAATCAGTTTGCTTTTAATTTGAAAACAATTCTGTTCCTACCACATTAACTCATTCAATCCCAAAACATTTCTGCATTTTTTAAGGGTACAAGATTTTGTATTTGTATTGTTCTTCAATCCCAGCTATCTGCTTATTGTCCCATTTTTCTCAAGTGTAAAAGAGGGTTTGAAAATGACTAGTACTAATCAACTAATTAGTAACGTCAGTCCCTAGTCGATTGATTTAGTAATTACCTCGTAATCAGTCCTTAAATACCTAAAGTAATTATAACTTTAGTACAAATGTATTTTTTTTTACTATAGTTCTCAAGTACCTAAAGTAATCGCTTTACTCAGTACTCATTTATCCAAGGTAATCATTTACTTTGTCAACAAAATAATAATTTCATTGTGCAGTCAAACTATACATATGAGCTTACTTACCTTCTTAATTGGCGTGCTCGCACCGTGGCTTTCTTTCTGCTCTTGTGATTGGCCATTAGCGCTGGGCAGCTTGTTTGGAGTGGACTGCAGCCTCTGTAGGGGCAAAAGACCATGAAGAACGTGCGGCGTCCTCACGCCCGCCGTTGCGTTGCGGCGGTCCGCACCTGCAGCGTGACGCGTCCGTTGCTTTTGGCCTCGGAGGGAAGTCGCTTCTGAGCGTCCGCCGCGCTACCGCTGAGGGCGATCAGGTAGTGGTTGCCGTTGGTGTCGGTGACCAACGTTCCGCCGGCTTTCAGGAGGTCTAACGAAATGGCCTGCGTGTGAATCTGAGCGCCGTTCTGTTGGTTGATGAAGACTGGCGCCAACTGTGGGGAGAAAAACAAAAACAAAACAGTAATTATGACAAGTTAGGTTTACTACAATTTCCCTTGTTTCAGCCCTTCTGCAGATTTAATTTATTTAATAAATCAAATTTCACAATTAAAATCGACTAAAATTTTATTCGTCAGTTCCAAACAAATTTTGTTGGTATGTTTCTAACCCTGTGATGCTCAATGCGTTGTGACATTTGAGTTCTTAAGCTGACGAGCGGTATTAGCGAAAAGCCAGATCTTACTATGTAATACCTGCATTGCACATATTAACCACTAGAGAGCAGCATTTCACACCACCAATCTGGAATTAGACACTCCCTGTGAAATAATTTTGAAATTATTTAGGTCGGACAAAGTTTATTATTTAAAAAAAAAAAAACTGCTGCTGGAGTCACGTAGCTTGAAAAACTTGTAAGTTAGGACACTCTTAAGTCAAGGTAGCATTGAGTTACAATCACAATTTCAGTGCAGTCCTATAGGATCACCAGTAGCAAGCGAAACAAAAAACATGCTGTTTAATAGAGCCCTTTCTTTTAGTCACTGTATATTGTTTAGGTGTACCTAATGTTTTGGGTGGGCGTGGCCACGGCCTAGACCCTTTGTATAACTAATGATGTTGGTGATGGGTGATGATGCGGGCGCGTTACGTTCACCTGCTGAGAGCTGACGGTGGACGTCTGCTGCTTGTGCTGATGCCTTTGCTGAGCCTTCAGCTGTTTCCTCTGCTGGCTTTCTTTGGCCGCAGGCTTCTGGTTGGCCACCATCTGGTTGTTAATTTGCACCTGAACCCGCTTGAGCTGAACCGGGCTCTTTAGCTGCGTTTGGTTTTTCTTCCCTTGAGCTTGTTGCAGCAATTTCTGCTGCGCCTGGAGCTGCTTCTGCTGCGTCTGCTGAATGATGAGCTGCTGGAGTTGCTGCTGCTGCTGGAGCAGGATTTGGGATTCCTTCTTGTGCTCGGGCTGCTTCAGAGCGTTGGATTTGGGCTCCGAAATTTTGCGCGACTGCTTCAGTTGCTCCGCTTGTTGGACTTGCAGACGATTAATCTGCTGCAGTTTGAGCAGAGTCTCCTGGGAGCACTGCATAGGTTGGGCCACTTTTTTGCTTTCGCCCTCCTCCTTGACTATCATACCTTCCTCGGGCTCAGCTTCCTGCTTCACCTTCAGCAGGCCATTCGGAAGCACGGGGGGTTGGATGGCTGAGGCTTTAATGAGAGTGTGAGTTTTACCATCTGGAGTTCTTTTGTCGTTCCCCTCCCGCTCCGACGCCACTCCTCCCGCCATCTTTCCCAGCTCGAGCTGGGATCTGAGTGTCTCCACCAGCCTCTGCTTCTGCCTCAGCATCCGGGTCAACTCCTCGATCTGTTTGTCCTTCTCCTGCAGCATTTGGTCTTTATCCATGGAGGAAGAGTCCATGGCTACCACTGAGAAAGGCTCCAAGGGCTTAACCGAGCCAGGTGAAGACTTGTGAAAAGTGCATGAGCTCTGGCCTTCTTCTTTGGGCTGACTGGCGGATTGGGAAAGTGGAGCGGTGTTGGCCGGTTGCTGGGGAGAAGGATGGAGGGTGAGCTGAGTCAAGGGAGAGCTCACCTGAAAATAAATGAATAAATGAATGATGCGTGGGAAAAGAGAGAAATGTTTTGTTTTTTTTGGCACAGTGCTTACCATTTCCCCAAAAATGTCTCCGTTGCAGCTGGTTTCATCCGGACTCAGCCCAGCTAACGAGCGCTCGGATGGCGAGGGAGACACGGGCGGGCTGGAGCTGGTGCTTCCAAAACGCATGACACGACCGGGAAAAGCCTGAGCCACCGGGGCGGCGGCCACCTTGAACCCCCCCTCAGTTTGTTGGTGCTCGGCGGCTGCGGCGGGAGCGTTAGCAGCAGGGATGGCGCTCTCGCGGATGGGTTGCAAAACGCCATTTTTCGAGACGGCCGCGGGGGCTGCGTTCTGCTCCTGGTAGTTGCGGAGCCTTTCGATGAGATCGTTTTTGGTGCCGGAGACCGTCAAACCTCGCAACTTGAGTTCCTGTTTTAATTCGGCCACCTGGAACGAAAAACAACGGAAAACAAAAATTGTCAACAATGAGGAGCTTTTACAACGTTTTGATTCATTTCATTGATTCAGTGTTTTTTTTTTAAATGTGTCTGTTTCAGTGCTGTCATGTACAACTGCTCTGAATCATACTGAGAGGTGTTAATTTATTATATTGACATTCATGTAGCGGAATCAAGACAAAATGTTCAAATCAAACAGCCCTCAGTGTGATTCAGATCACATGTATGTAAATATTTACTGACTGCCTCTGACTAAAAAAAAAAACATCTTTGACGTCTATAGCAATCAATGGCAGTGAATTGCGTGAGTTAAGACATTTTTGTTGTTGTTCTGATAAGTACTGATCTTAGAACTTTACACAGGGTCCCCATTTTAAGCGAGCTTCTTCACAATGGCAGCAGTATATCCTAAACTTGCATACAAGTAAAATGTTACTTATCAATACTAGCAAGGTAGTAAATTCTAAATTCCTATCAACATCTGGTTGAAAAACAATTCCCGGCCCTGAATATAAATCAATCTAATTACAAAAGCGACTAC
This sequence comes from Hippichthys cyanospilos, assembly GCF_059441005.1. Classification (NCBI taxonomy): domain Eukaryota; kingdom Metazoa; phylum Chordata; class Actinopteri; order Syngnathiformes; family Syngnathidae; genus Hippichthys; species Hippichthys cyanospilos. Next base: position 12,536,677 of record NC_142385.1, read on the forward strand.
AACGTAACTGAGTGTGCTTTCTTATGCCGGCATATTCTTGCAACACTACTTCTGAACCTCAAAACAGATTTAAACCGAGGAGCATCTGCACACAAAGTTTAGTCTCTTTTGTTATTTACTTTGAACTCATCCAAGTTGGCAGGCAGAGTAGTGGGTTTGGCTCCTCCCACCGACGTTTGGCTCTGACGCGCGCTTCCACTTGTTGGGGTTGCGGTGGTGTTAGAGGTCGTGGGAACGTTGCGCGTGGGGGAAGGGCTGGGGTTCGTCGGGAGGGGCTGCTCTGGCGCTGGCCTGAGGGCGGACACAAAAGCAAGTATGTAGATGACACCCAGTTTCGCGTAGCGCCGCAACCCGCTAATCTTAGGAACCTCGTAAAAACTAATACCTGCCTCGCTCGTAAATAAAGCTTGCATAACCGACACCGATCATTGACAATTACGAGCCCATCGTATAGCATGAGACTGCCTGACAGAATTGAGCTTTAATTATTCAAGACTTCAGGACTGAATGAAAACACGAGATGATAAAGGTTGCGGGAAAACGGAACGCCACCGACGGCGTTGCGTGACACTCACTTGGGAGGTGCGGGTAGGATGGTGTGGTAGTTGTAGTGCTGCTGTTGCTGGTTAAGAATCTGTAGCTGCAAGAAGAGCTGCTGTTGCTGGAGGAGTTTGGCGTAGGAGGAGTCCATCAGAGGCGGACGCTCCTTGTCCGCCTTCTGGTCCGGTGGGATGTACTGGTGGTATTTGAGCTTCTTCACCTGCAGGTCATGAAAATGATCATTAGTAGAACGCAATGAACACTTTAGCTTTGTTCAAAGAGAAACAAGCTAAATTACCTTGGGTTTGTTGTCCTTTGCTTTCTTGGATCTCAGCGGAGGACGGTCGGAACCCGTTTTGCTGTGAGACTGCGGACAGAAATTAGGGGAATTTGAAAAAGAGGAGACACGGTTGCGGATTGTAACGCCTAGAATATAACATGGGCTGTAGATTGAGACGGATGAACATAAACGCATAACTAATATTTACCTTGAGTTGGCCAAAGGAAGTGCGGGAGGTTACTATGGTCCCATTTGCCACTTTGAGGGGTGGGGGCGAATCTGATCCGTTCGCCACAGGGGCAGTCGGCGGCTGTGGGGGCGGCTGCGTAACAAACTAAACAAAAACAGAATTGCTACATTAAAATACTCAAGTTTGTTTGTATATGAATGATCTTATAGTATCTTCTACAACCTGTGTGGGGGACATGTCTCCATTGTGTGCGAGCGCCTCTTTGGGCGATGACTGCGGGACAGTACCCAAAGGGGAGTCATGATTCGCGAGCTGATCCGGTGACAGCGCATCACTGCTGTCTTCATCCAAAGATGAACTCTCTCCTCCAGCTCCCTTTGGAGAATCTGGAACGAACCAAAAACAGGCAATTGCTAAAACAAACAAAACAATAGTTTTGTGTGCGCGCGTGTGATAATGTATGCACTACCGTATACACCGTGTTACGAAACAAAGACCGTATGTTCCCACATAGCTATTGTGACATTTGTCTTGTGTTGTGTAACAATTAGTATGTAGTGGAACAAATGTACAGTATGATGAAATATTAAGTCACCTTTCCACAACGCAGATGAGTGCAGATGTTTGAAATGTACAAATTGGAGAGATTGCGCAAAAGGAGCCCAATAACAAGTATTCTTGCAGACTGACATAAGGTTGCATTTTTAGTAGAGTGTGTTTGTCCTGTCTCTGCACCATTTCATTTTCCTTCCTTCAACCACACCCCACTCTGCAACAAATCAGTTAAGGTAGTTACAGTGTCATCCTACAAAGCAGCTTTGGCAAAGGCGACGCACTCTCTGGTTGCTCGTTTGTTTTGTTCGTCCTTGTGTAATCGCCTTGTGAACTGTTAATACATGCATTTGACTCATTATGTGGTGAAGCAACTGCGGACCTCGTCAGATGCTGTAAATGCATGTGAAAGAAATGTACAGAGGCGTAATTACCAGGTGGCGAGTGCTGATCGGAGCAGACGGACAGAATGTTTTTGTGCACCAGTTCGATGGGACCCGGCCTATGAGAGATCTTGTCGTTGAGGTCGTCGGCCAGTCGGGCCCTCTTCAGCTGGAGCTGTTTGGCCTGCAGCGAGGGCTCTGCTGACGTCTCTGCGGAACAGACATGCGCATGTAAGCTGCGGCGCAAAGACCTGAAGAGCGGCAATCGGGTCCGATTTGTGCCTTTGGGGTCAAATTGATGTCGCCTTGACTTTTAATTGCTTTTGCAAAAGAAGACGCGTACAATAAAGTTAGTCGAAAGACGCTCACCCTCCAGAATGTGCATTCTGACCAGCTCGGAGCGCTCGGGACGACTCCTTATCTTCCTCTTGAGATAATCTTCGGTCTATCCGAAGAACCACATGTGACAATAGCCATCAATCACAACAAGTGATGATTGCGTTTCTTATGTTGCAATCTTATGCAAGGACACATTTTTTGTGTGCATTATTTTAACTCACCCTTGCACGCTCCAGACTCCGCCGCTGCTCATGAAAGGCTGCCGGGCTTTTCAGCGCTGCGGGGGTAGATGAATAAATGCAGCTGAAATCTAGAACCGTTTCATTCAGCAAGTGGCAAATGTGAATAAACTGCTAATGGCTGAAGTGGCTGCAGAAACGCAAGGTCAGCATTGTTATTCCAAAACATGCGCAGACGATGATGATGATGAGACTTTGCGCGGCGTGTGCAGGAGCATAAGCACAACCTTTACTGACATGGGTCACCACTGCTTTTTACAAAGCAAACACAATGTCTTCTTGTGGCAGCATATTGTACCACTTGTCAGCTAAGATTAAGGTGAAAGGGTGGTTGAAAAAAAACAACTGCAGAAACGCCATCCGTTGTTGATGAGCGGATGTCAATTTGTCACTATGAAATAAGTTGCCTTTTGTTCCAATCAATTTGCTCTCAATTTGAAAATGAATATATGCGAATACATTTCCAGTTTCTAAGTGGATCGCGGCAGGAGCGTGTTGTCTGAAAAGTAACTATTTGGGGAAGTATATTGACAAGACAGTGGCAGTTGGGAGTGTTGAAAGAGAGCTATCACTTGATTGGTCAAGGGCTGGTGAAATCCATGCCCGGCATATGCACGGTGTCGACATTCCGACCACCAGATGACACCCGACGTGGGAGGGTGGGAGGCATTCCTCGTGTCACAACTCCTGACGTTCAAAGAGGACCTACATAGCAACTGTGATGTAACGGTCACGTAAACGCCACCATACGTTATGCGCCTTACTTTGTCAGTCACCGTGTGACGCAAAATAACATGGAATCGGATGTGGAAACTTCCAGAGGGATACAGTCACATCTTCATCTGCGTGTGTGTGCATACGCTTGTGTGTTTGTGCTTCAACCTCGCTGCAACTTTTGTTTTTCTTTGAAATTTGTTTGAAAACAAACATCAGTGGAATTTGAGCATTTCTCTTATTTTGAAATTTGGACCATGATTTACTGTAGAAAATGAGAGCTTATGCTTGTTTTCATTTAACTTATTAAGGCATACTGATAAGCCAGGGTGTTCCCAGTAGTGTTTTTGTTATTACAAATAAGATTAATGTTGTAAAAAAATATTTTAAACTAAAAAACAAAAAAAAAAACAGAAAAGTTGTTCATTAAACATATGGCTTAAAGACATTTGAACAACGCAACAAAGCTATTTTCAGGCAGTAAAAGATTACTATCTTGTTGCTAGTTAATATAATGAGTAATTTTGTTGGTAAAATTAATACATTCTTTTTTTTCTCCCCTTGCTGTCAAGTGAAAATAACATTACATGTGCTATGGGCTCAGGCAATGACCAATCGTGGCTTACCTGTTTTTTGGGATTGGTCATGTGACGTTCACAAGCTGAGCTGTGACCGTTCATGACCTGGGCCTTGAGCAAATGATGACATTTTTAGGTGACAGCAAGTAGAAAAAAGATGTTTTTAAATATATTAGTTTTACATGTAAATAATGTAGTAATGTAATTATTTACTGACATAAAAATAATTGTTACTGGTGAAAATGGCCCAAAACTCTTGAACGGATACTTCCTTTAAGACTTGCCCTTTGCATTTTAGTTTATTTTTTATTTTTTGACAGTATTTTCCCTTTTACAGAAAATAATACATTTTCATAACTCAAACTGCTTTCATCACTGTTGTCATTTATTGAAATAACCTTCTGTCATTCATAGAGTGCAGCCTATAAAGGAATTATTCAACCTGCAGTCTTAAGGTCGTCTTACTATTATCGGCCACTCGAAGAGTGTCAAACAATCAACAACAAAGCAGGTGAAGCATTCAATGAGATGGCCGCGAATGAGGGGCTAAAGATGGGAGAGTTTTTCATGTCTCCTATGATTGCAGACCACGAATTTGACACCATGGCTGAACTGAGACTTGGGCAGAGTCGGATCCAAGTTTCTCTTCTCTTGCAACGCAAACCTCGATGTCAAAAGTTGAAATATTATGTTGTTTTATTTCTGCGCACTTTACGTGACCCTTCCATTGCAAGACTTCAATAGAGGCCTTACTCACTGGAGGTGACAGTCAAAATAAGAAGTGTTTGTAAAATCCTAGGCTAAGAGAACACATCATACTCGGGCTCCGTTTAGTTTCTATTTGCACATACTGACAGTGGCGCATTCCACCTGGACAATTTAATGGGATTGGCAGAGGGCCACGTAACATTAAATCGCCGCAGATAGATTCAGTAAACCGACCGAAGGATTCTAGCCCGAAAAAAAAAAGACACTGCAGTGTATTTTACAGTCTGACTTAGGTTCATTGCACCTCCGTTTTCTTTCTCTGAACAACATCTTTATTTTACTATCACTTGGTTGAAGACACATGAGCATACATCCTCTGCGGATATTTGCTTCTTTTTTTTTTTTTCATCGTAACCAACCCCTTACACACTCAAGTGCATAACCTTGAAACAGGAAGTTGGATGCAACAGAAGAGGAAGCTGCTCTACTTGATAACAAATGTGCAGAAGCTGAATGAGACAAATGTACTGCATAAATAACGTCGTTGAGAGCTGATGTTTTTTTGTTTTTTTTTTCTTTAAAGAGACTTTAGACAGCAAAAGATTATTGACTTCAGTTGTCGCATCTGCAGAAGGTGCACTATGTCCGTGCAATTTTGTGTCATTGGGTAATGACGGCAAATGGTACGATATTGGACATATGTAACACTTACGTGGCATGATCCCTTGACTGACCAGCTCTTCTCGCGTGCGTCTCTGCTGGAGTTTGAGCTGGAGAACTGCATGGAGACAGATGAGGAGGAGGAGGAGAGAAGAGGAAATCAGACAGTTCGGTTAGATGGCAAAGAAAAAAAAAGGTCTGATTGATCCTGAATCCACTGTCCACATGTTAAATAATAAAGCAGCATAACAATCCACATGCATTTGGGGTGACATGAATAAGTCACACTTTCTAGCAGTCGGATCTTCCTCGGGGTGTCTTTATATTTTTTTTTTTCTAAGGCGACAAAAGAGGCGGGTAGAAAAGAGTGCATGAGTAATGTACAACACACTTCCTCTTTCTTATGGATTCTTTTTTTCTTTGTCCGTGTGCATGCGCAAAGATAAGTGAACAATTAAACAGACCATCAAATGGCATAATAAAGTAAGATAAGTCAACGAAAGAAAAAAAAATAAACAAATTGGAAGAAATTAAAAAGCAAGCGGTCCAGAATGTGGTTGATTTTGTCATCTTTTTAAAACAGGAAGGACTTATTACATAACGCAAGCTACTGAGAAAGACTCTTTAGAGAACACGGCAGAGGAGAAACAGACTTGGACTAATTTTGACGATAAAAGCTTTTCACAAAGAGTCATAGTGAAACTAATTAGAAACAAATTAAGAAAACACAGTGAAAAACATTAACTTGCAAATTGTTTTTGCACTGCAGAAGGCCACAGATGACAAACATGATGATCATCATAGACAAAAAAAAGAATATGCAACATTAGCATACACCTGCGACCACAACAGTACACACGTCTTTTTCCTGTCCTGGCTACAAAGTAAAACGGCTGAATTGATGTCAAAAGAACATCACGATGCATGGAGCATAGTAAGAACAATGTGAAGATACAACAATGTGAAAGCGTGAGTTTCGATCTGCATTGATAAACTTCTGATATACTTTAAATTGATTTTAATCTGTAAAATGTTGTGTATAATTAATTTGAAGGTTCAATTTTTTTTCCTGTACAACAAATGTCCTTAAAACACATCTTGCCATTTGCTTTTAATTGAATGTACTCAGGGGCCCTAGTAATGACCAATCATGGCTCAGTATGCAAAAGTCACGCCTGAATGTATCTTTAAAGGTAAAAATTGGACATGCAAATTAATGGAGCATAATGCAAGCTCTCTGCTTCCTGGAAAGATCTTTTTTTTTTTTTTAATGAAACGGATGTCACACAGGCCTGCCCTTATCCTTGTAGCTTTTTATTTGATTCACAGAATTTTTTGGGGTGTGTGTATATATATATATATATATATATATATATATATATATATATATATATATATATATATATATATATATATATATATATATATATATATATATATAAAAGATACACGTAAACATGCGCAACAGCTGCCCCTCCTGCATGTAAAGAGTTGAACATACTAGCGAGGCTCGCAACTCAAGCATAGCTCTATTTGCTTGCTAGTTTTAGGACAAGCAGCACCTGTTACTTTGCTCTGACAAAATGACATTATTTGCACCCGATCAGGTCAGCTGAGCGTCCCCGCCGCAGTGTGCTGCATTCGCCGTCTGTTATGACAAAACGTCTGGCCGGCAAGACTGCAAGCGGCAGGAATTAGCTTAAGCCTGCGCAAGTAAAGGTCCATCCTCAACTCTAAAGCCTCGCTAGTGATCTCAACCCCTCCGTTTGATTTACAAATGTATACACGCTGCCTCTTTCGAGATCAGACAGGCAGGAGATTCCTCCTTTTAAGCAATAACACGTCAGCTCACATTCGCTAATGTAAATACTGAGACGTAAACAGCCACGCGCGTTCCGTTAAACTGTACCTTTGCAATTGTGCAGCATCTCAGAGATTAATTGCCCTTAAGAAGTAAACACACTTAAGAAACTCACGTGCTGCCAAAGTGTGCCATGAAGGAGAAGGCCGCGTTAATAGGTGGCTGCCGTGCCAATTGGCACTTCCCGGGATTAAATTTATTCTGGGAAAGAGAACCTTACACTTTCCTTTGACTCCATCTTGGCATCTCAGCGCTCTTATCCCCTTTCACACACACATGAAACACCCTAATTAAAAATTTGACTGAGTTACTATTTGTTGATTCACTCTTTGTCACTTGTACTTGGTGAAGCAGCAATTCAACCAACCGACAGTCTCAACACACGGAGCATCTAAACAAAGTTCTCTGGTCTTTAACATCGTTTTTCACTTATGACCTGCTGGGTATGTACACAAAGTCAGTTGATGATATTAATATTTGCAAAGGGTGGAAATCTCCAGGGAGATACACGATTACACACCACGAGATCAAATGAGGTTTGAGGGACATTATAGTTAATTTAAGGTTTTACTGGGACAAATTAGGCCACCACCAAACTGACAAGTGCATAGAAAGGAAGACAGTTGATTTACAGCTAAAACATGAAGCAGGGTAGAACTATAAATAATGAACAATGCCTTAATTGGATGATATTTTGGCAACTTCGTTCTCTTTAGAATCGACAGTTAAATGGAAAGATAGAAAACAAATTCTATTTTATTCATTACAAATTTCAAAAATTAATCAGCAGATTATTCAGTAATCAGTATGTTTTTCTGTAGAAATTGGCATCATCTTAATAATATAATTATTGGGCTCCAAAGCAAAAGAACATGTTTAAATTTGATTTTCAACTGGACGAAGAAAACTTATTTACTTATTTACTGTTTAGAAGAAGACATTCTGAGAATTTGAACAATATTCATGAAAAAAAGGCATCATGATTGATCAAATATCATTATTAGTTGACATTTGAGTATTTATTGCACTTTTGCTGAAAGTATTGGCCAGGTATGACGTTCCACTTTTTCCAAGCATCACTCATCTTTAGCTAAGTCATGTTAGCTATTTCTATTAAAGAAATACAGTACTAACGTGAGGATTGGAGACTGACACAAATTCAATCAGATAACCTCTACGAACTGCATGCAGCGATGGATTGCCCACCTTCTTTCAAGCTATGATAGACATGTCTATCGTGATCCATCCTGTCTGCTACCTTGTCCATGTCATTGCCCATTGGAGGAGAGCCCAACGGGGAGTGGTCAAAGGACAGGCAGTGGTTGGTGTCCAGCATAATCATTTAGAATGGCGATCAGTTAGTTTGTGGTAGTCGGAAACATTTAAATTAAAGGCCACCTTCCTCTTCTTTGATTTGACAAACTAGCCCAGTTGTTCCTCTAAAGGGCGGTCTTTTTCCCGGGGGAAAATGTGAGCCAAACGTTCTCCGGAGGTCCAGAGGCAGCCAGCTCTAAAAATGAAAAAGAGGGAAGGCAGCCTCTCCTCTTTCAATGCGTCGCGTCTGTATCGGTATAATCGATCGGTCTGCCTCGGCGTCTCACGCCACCTTTCCAACTCCTTTCTCTGCAGTGCCGGCCGGCGAGTCACGACAGCGCCCCGATGTGAATCTTTTCCTCTGAAGGATGTTAAAAGAAATCCACAGGGCAGAAAAAAAAAAAAAAAAACAGGCCGTGGGAGGAAGCGGAACAGAGGCCAGTGGCGGAAGAAGAGAGGACAGCAATGAGCAGAGCTGTGCCCAGTGAGACTGTGCTGTGGTTGCAGCTCCTCCTGTAGCTCAAGCAAGCACGTACACACACATGCAGTACTGCGCCCGCGCACACACACAAAGGCAGGGAGTGTTTCCGATAAAGTTCTCCTGCTCAGCTGTTGCCATTCATTCAATGCTACGGGCAGAGGCAGGCGGCCGCTTACATACTAAAACACTGCATGCAGAGCAGAAATAAGCACTATCAAGTCCATTTAGCTGTTTCCATGAGTAGCAATTCGAAAACACGTTGTTCCGGTTGGCGTCTGAGGAAATCTGTCAAACTTTGGGGCAAGTGATTTTTGTCAAACCGGGACACTGGGGGCAAAGTTCAGTAACGACGACAGGATGTGGAAGCCCTTGCTTCCTGGTCTTGTTATAATTAAAACAAAAACAAAAAAACTTGCGTTGCAGCTCCACAACCGAAGCTGATGGTAAATTGCCCCTCGCATACCCTCTTGCCCTGTTTTAAATAGCATGACCAGCTGGCAGTAGGGGGGGGGGGGGACTATATTCAGCGTGGGATCACCTCACAGGCTAAGGTTACTTTCAGGAAAACATACACACAATCTTTAAACGTAATATTTTTAGAATGAATACATGTTTTATCAGCCAAAACAAGTGCTTCTATTTCATATTTCCCTGCTTTAGAAGAAGCCCAAAGCGGAGTTGTGTATTAATAAAACAATGCTATCTAATACACGCAGACATAAGCAACCAGTACAGTAGAACTCTATATCACACAGGTGACTCATAACATCCTCATCGCGCAAGAAAACAGGCCTTCGCCCAGAACAAACAGTGGCAGGGTACTAGAATAACTCACAACGCGGACTTAATGATTGAAGTCCAGCTGCTCGCGGTCTTAACTGACTCACAGTCTGGACAGCAGGCGCACAAAGGGGCGACAAACACACATTGGGGCTAGGAAGTAGCCCTGTGGACGGAGCAATATAAACAACGTAGTACTCATCGATGATGTCACAAGTGATTTTGTGACGCCACGAAGACGATAGTTGCGTCAGTGATTTTACAAAGTGTGTGTTGTGGGGATGGTTGTCGTTATAAACTGAGTATAGGGAGCGTTTTATGAATGGCGTTTATTACCCTTTTCCTAGCTCGGTTAAGTTGACCACAGCTGTTTCGAAGTGTGTTTGCACCATCTGTTCATGAAGGTTGGAGGCGTCTGTCAGCTACTGTGTTAACTATCTCTTCTTAAAAATAAAGCAGTTCAAACCACTTCCGGTGGCTCTAGCGGTGGATACAGTATTATCGTGGATTAAAACCTAGATTTGAATCAAACTATGGTTGACAACATTTTAAGTGACATGTGTATTAGAAAATGTTAACAATTAAATGAGAAAAACACATGAGGAAAAAAATTCAAATCGTAAAGCTTTTATATGACACTAGCTTGAAGTTAGCTTCCCACAACGACGGCCAGAACATACCCATTCTGGCTGCGTTTACTTTCGCCGTTTGTGGCTATATTATGATCATAACCATTTTCCTGTATCTTTGAATTATTTTGTTGCTTTGTAGCTATTAAAAAAAAAAAAATACAGGACAGTTCCTCATTTCTGATTGTCTTCTCATGCTGGAGAGGAATTGGTAAGATAACGTTAGCATGTGTGCACTAAAATGTAAGGAAAGGAAAAAAAAACAAATCTGCTTGATCGAAAAAGGACGAGGAGTTCTTGTTCTCTCATTGTTGTTTGTGTATCTCACACTTGTTTATGGGTTCAATCCCATGTGGTTTACCCAGTTTCTCATGGAACAATTTGGAAGGGGAAAACCGACGGGCCCAAATGAAGTCAGAGTGAGTAGCAACGTTCAAAGCGGTAACGATATGAGTCCTGACTGTGCAGTTAGAAAGACAGCAATAAGCTTGGGAAATAAGTTATGCTGTTTCACAATTGGTTGGAGAACAGAATACTAACTCATCTTGACATTAGGACCAAAACACATAGGCCTCAATAGATGGCTGTAATAGGCCTGTTATTATCAGGCAAATCAGTTAAGATGTGAATCAGAACCACATTTCGACTGCATTCATATGCAATTTGAAGACAATTTACACAAAATGTACAGTTTGCTGTGGCAAAAGGTATCTTACTTCACATTTTAAGAACATTCCATTAAAACTATTTGGCCTTGCACATATTTATTTGGCTCTTTATCCTTCACTGAATATTGTTTTTTTTCTATTATTATTTTTTTCTGCAAAGATGAATACTGCCCTGTCTGTCGGACTTCCTGTGAATCCGTAAATAAAAAAAGCAAAACCAGCCCCCACGATTTCGAGAAGGTCAGTTTAACCCGAACCACTAAGGGAGGTAGGTCTTAACAAGAGAAATATGTAATTGCGCTTTTACACTGCATGCATCAATTTTAACATAGGCCAATTACAACACATTCAAAACTGAGGAAAAACAGGACACTACTACAACCTTCGTGTAGTAGAATACGTGACTCATTGCATTGCAATTTCTTGCCAGTCAATGGTTTGATAAGATTAGCTATCATGAACTTCAAACTCTCCTAACCATCCCTTTTTGTCCACCACTTGCTGTGAATATTCCAATTATTATGAACACCATACAGAAACCTTTCGTAAAATAGTAACCCCAACTCATCCAGTCATCACTAACAAACAAGCCTGGTTCAACGCAACTGATACAAACTCTAAAGGTGACAGTGTCAGAAATGTAACAGTCTAACCGAGAACGCCGCTCCATAAATAGCAGAGGGTAATGTTTTCACTTGGCCTGCAGAGGATGGATTATCCGTGACTATCAGCGAAGATGAAAATAAATATATTTATGTGAAAAATTTTCCAGGCTACAGCCAAAACTTGGTTCCAACAAGCCATCGAAGCTATTAAGCCACTAGCCCACTGAGTAAAAGTGACTGAAGTTAGCGTTTCTTGAACGTTGTGTTTCATCGGGGTTCAGACTTGGTCATTAACATGTTCGTAATCGGCCTTGTTGTCGGAGGGACATTATGAACAAAATTTCCTTGCGAAACTGGCACATTTCGCCAACATGCACAATTGTTTGTAATACCGTCACAATCCATCGTAATTATGTCAGAATTCTCTTGACGACATCCTCATGGGTTTGTCAATACAATGCTAATGGGGCTTTAGGTGCACGTTAGTCTACGTAACAACTTGAGGTATTTTATTTATGCCTTAAATGAGTTTTAAGAATTGTGAAGCAGACCAGCAAGATTTCAATAGTAATACCACCAAGTCAACTGTCCATTAAATCATATAATTCAGAATGTAAATGAAATTCTTCAAACATGTCCTGCGTAATAAGGTTTTATGATGCTAAGTTTGGGGAATGGATCTCTACAGTTTCTACGATTTTCCACGAGAGAAAATGATACGAAATATGAAGATGTTGAAGGTCCAGAATGGCTTGTGTTCAACCTCAGTGTCCCGCTGTGATCTTAAGAGGGATAGCCAAATAAATTGGCATTTTTAGTGGCGAAAAATGGAACGAATCATGCCTGGCAAAATGCTCTAAAAGCTAAATAATTTTACAAATCCGAAACAATTGACAGAACCAAATCGTGAGTCAGGTTGAGTGTCAGTTTAGCCCAAGTCACACAAGCTGTTAACATTCCAGCAGAGAACACGGACCGTGTGTTTTTTCCTTTATTTCCTGCCCCACCACCTCAAGGTCTGCTGCGGAGTTTACCGGCAGTGTTTGCATCTGGCTGTGATCCAACACGTCATGTTTGGGATTTCTTATTGTTTATCTACTGAGATTTCTGGACGGAGAAGAAACAAGTCCTCATAAATCTAGAGCCTGTAAACACCAGGGTGGGCAAGAAGACGGTGAACTGGAGTAAAAGTTGCCATTTTGGAAATAGCACATACCCGCCTAGCTGTCGTCATGCAATATACACTTGGGTAAGTGTCGAGTAAGTCATTCAAATGTAAACTGAGCAATAGAAAAGCTGCACTTAATCACTTAGTGTATTTATTCCATTTTTGTACTGGAAAAGGTACTGCCAAAGCCATCGAGTTAACTCCTGCATTTGCAAATGAAGCAAAAAAAATAAACCAAAAATACCACATGAATTTTGCATTTGGTACAGCGATCCATTTTCCATCCGTTTTTTTTTTTTTCCCCCCTAGAAATGTACCATTGTGAAAAATCTTCACAGCCAAGTACCCCTTAATCAGCGCAAATTATTTTGAGGTGGAAAACAACAACGAAAAAAACACTTAAAATGGTGCTGTGCAATCCATGTGTGATTTAAACTTAGGAACTGCATTTGTGGTAGTATTTCTAGGCCTGTTCTATTCAGAAACTCCAAAAGTTACGGTAGATCATGTAATATTATCTGTTTAATTTAATGGCTTGTCTGACAGAAAATAATGATGACACTCATACGCAATAAAGACAAACAAAACTTGCTAACGAGTCAATATCAGACAAGTTGGCAATAAGTTGCTACATGTTCCAGCTTATTTGCTCTTAACTTGAAAACGTAATGGGCTCTTCCTGTCATGACATTAAATATCATTGAGTTAGATTTGTTGTTACTTGCAGAAACCTTGTTAAAATTTCACATACCCCTCAAGTGCCCCAGATGTCCTCTTACCTTGATTTGAGAATTGCAGAGCGAGATAATAACCAAGTTGACATTAGGTGACAAGCAGAGTACAACTTGAACTGGGCTGCCAGCCAACGGCAGTCCTGCAAGTCCTGACTCCCTCATTAGTTCCGTTACTAAAGTGCCCATGCGGAGATTTATTGAGCTCTTATAGACTCTTTCATCCAACAAAATGCTCTTGTTGATGTCCTTTCATCCAATTATTCCTTGGATTTTTAACAATAAATGCAATGCGGAAACTCATCTAAACCTGTTACCTCCAAACACAGTTACGATTTGCTCAGATGAAAATTAAAAACAAAGAAATTTGCATTTCGGGTACGCTTAAGTCAATTTTTACGAGAAGGCTCTCTAATATTATGCTTAAAGATTTAAATTGCAAAGCTGTGCTGCGATATTTACATAACGATTTCAACATTAAAGCCTTTAATTGTTTGATTACTGCTCGGGTAAAGTTACAGTAATTTATCCAGTATTGGATCCCGAGAAAAATAAATGTAGTACATTTGTCTAAGATTCTTGTGCCAAATAAATTATGCAAAAAAAAAAAAAAATATATATATATATATATATATGTATATATGTGGAGGACAAACAACAAAAAGGCCAATGAATACTAGTAGGATAGAATGACACAAAGAACACTTGGCAATTGAAGCCACCTGAGAGCAGGTAATTTTTGTTGGGTGTTGGAAAGTTGAAGAGTTCTTTGTAAAGCAGGCTGCAGTTTCACCCTCCACTTTTGTCAAATCTGGTCCATAAAGCAATCCAACTGAGGTCTAATTGTACACTGTTGAAGGACATTGCAGAGGTCTATAAAAGCACTAGCGCCGAATGAAATCCAGCGGCGCGGGCCAGCTGGCAGCTGCTCCTACATAATAACGTGAACCTTAACTGTACGCCGAGAAGGACTAAAGATTAAGCTGTTATGAGCACATGGGAAATTCCGAAAGAAAGACAGAACGTCTGCGAGAGATTGAACGCAGCAGCGGGGACTAGAAGGGTTTGTTTCAGTGACGTGATTTTGTCATAGGCTGTTACATAATTCCAACATCTGAAAATCATTTATTTCCTACCAAACCCCCTAACCTCCTGCCCTACTTGCGAAGGTACTCCGCTTGCAGTTTTTCCTCTTCCACTGGTTTCCAATTCAGTCCCGCTAAGACAAACTGAGAGTGGAGGAAAAAGGGCTCGAGCCAATTAGCGCCAAGGTGAGAACTAAAAAGTACAGACGACAATTAGACACCATTTAAAAGAGTGTCGCATCTGTTTTGAAATTGACGAGGTTCTCGGTCTAGCCAAACAAAGTCTCCTTTAGACACTACATGTGTGTGTTCTTTGTCTTATTTTCCTTCAAGTTATTAGGAGCCGTATTAGACCTTTCCTTCCTATTTCTATTCCTGCTCTTGACATCTAATAAAAAACAACAACTGCACACTGACTTATTTCATGGAACCCAATGACCAGATCATAATTAGACACAGACCTTTAACACGAGCACACATTTCTATTTTTTGTGTTAAAGGTGAGCGGTAAAGTTATAGCGGAACCTCGAAGGTCAAACACGAGACATTACTGAAAACTGGTTGACCCTCTGATTTTTTTCCCTAATACTTTTCTCGCCTGACTTAACCAATGGCAGCGACCCATAAGTACGGCAAAATAGCAAAACTTATTTCAATTTGAACGACCGTAGACATGTGACCATAATGGTCCCTGCGTACTTATATTCATACCCGCATTATTAACAAATTTAAAGGCTTACCTCGGAATGTTTAGCCTGCATTGTTTTTTGTTTTGTGCCGTAGTCAACACCGGATTTTCCTCAGCATACGCTTCGGTGAGTGAGTCACTCAAAAAAAAAAAAAAAAAAAAAAAGCAACAGGAGTGCGGTCAAGTGAACTCTGTTCAACGTGCTAATGCTAAGTGTGGCGTGCTTGCGGTTTGCAGGTGAGTCACAGGATAATGGCTGTTCTATTATTTAGAAACACTAGGATGATTTGAGCTGAAGACAAGACACAAAGTAGAGGATATGTAGTTGCTCCACCATGAGTGTGTGATTGTTTGTGTATGTGTGTCACCTGATAATTCAAACTGATAAAACAGAGTCAACAGAAACTGCTGCTTTATTTATTAAACCAAAACTATGTTTGTTGGGTTTATTATTTCGATTAAAATCATAACTGTGCAGAATGACTGAAAAAAAAAAATCTAAATTTAAATTTTATCACCCAGCCCTAATTCCAATTGATTTGCTCTTCATTTGAAAAGAAAATTGTGCTCTTCATCACAGTATCCTAAAGCGTAGTATTGGATTTGCTGACGAGTACATGTGGTGCGGGAATTGTGGAAACATAACTTTTTAAATACTTGCCTGGACAAGTGATTCATTGCGCAAATTATCCAGTAGGTGTACTATAGCTAATAATAACTTTTGTTGCGCAATATACGCAAGTGAATTCTGACAGTTTAAGCTAAGAAAAAGTTATTAATACACATTTAATACACATTCTATATGTTTTCATGCTTGCCAGCTGCCTGATTTAACACTTTGTAAAAGTGCCAGCTTTAAGGCGTATGTTTAAAGGCGTACATTTGTTTTTTTTTTTCCTCGGCGGCGTGAGTGGGCTTGCGTCTGTGGGCGTTCGCCATCGCTTCTGTTGCTAGGAGCAGACCTACGGTGCGCCGCGGATACAAGCTGCAGGCAACAGATCTCATTTTGTCTCGCTTCTCATTATCGAACAGGATTGTCTTTTGTATCGCAAATCAAAGTGCGCTGAAGTATGTGTACTGTATGTGTGCAAGGGCTTGTTGAAATACGACACTGTCAGGACAGGAAGGCAAGCGAAGCCTGTAGGTGCATGTTCCAAATGGGACATGAGCTATGAGGCAGCCTAGGTTCATGGCGCGAGTCGGTTGGGGATGCTGTTGCATAAATATGCGTATTTATCACGCAAAAAAGTGAAAGAATTTTCCATTATATAGATTACTACCTCATCTTGGCAGTCAAGTACACAACAGCTGGAAAAGTTTGCTGCGGAAATGGTTGCGTTCAAAACCTTCAGTAAATCTTTTTAGCATGGTTTCTATTAATGCAATTTGTGACGTATTTTTGCCACGCTAAATCATTTTTTCGTCAAGATATTACGAGTATTTTCCAAACTCGTTCTTCCCTCTCCAGTCTGACCGAGTGCTGTGTGGGTCGCCGCTCTTGGCAGCCTCCCCGTTTGTTACATAACAAGCTTTCCCTCAAACGCTGACTGCTCTCGTCCACAATCTCGCCGAAGAATCTTAACGCGCTTCAGACTCGGGCATGTTGGTGTTTGCAAATTTAATGCGCGAGGACGAAAACCACTTAGGGTTCCTATCGGCCTCAACCCGGCCCCTCGTTACGTAACATCAGCGGACCTATCTATTGTCATTATGCAAAAAGGGTGGGGAGAAGGGATGCGATCTGTATCTTGTCTTTGTTTACATGCCAGGATGATGTCGGCCTCGGAGCAAACACTGATGGAATTTCAACATCAAATCCTTCCTGCGTCTTGCCAGTGAGGGATGAATTGAGAGCCTCTGCACACATTGCTATTAACTCATTCCCTGCTAGCCCGGTTAAAATGGATTTCTGGCAGCCATCAATGGTAGCGAATGAGTTAAACTGAAATGTTTGCCCTTTTTCAAGGCAGTGGCGGCATACGGGATAATGAAATTAAAATATCAGATTAGAGCATGGCCTGTATTGTAAAATGGAACAATGTGTTCTGAGGGAATTTCTTTGAGTAATTCCAATTCTCAATTTCTACACCAATTGGCCAAGAGCAGTGGTTCTCAAATGAGTTTGCAATTGTTCAGTCTTCTTGATTATTAAATACATATTTTAAGACAGTATTATGTAGCAGATCAGTTTTTATTTAGGGCTGCAACTAAGGATTATTTTAATAATGGATTGATCTTTTGATCGACCGATGAATCGGATAAAAAGAACAGGACATTATTTCAAATTGACAGTACAGAATATGCAAAACAAATTAAAATTCAGTTCCTGGTTTGGTTTGTGAGACCATGAAAATGAGTAAAAATATTGCTAAATGTTTGTCAAGGTTTTCTTTGCATTCAACAAACAGACATAACATAAACTGTATAACACCGCTCAGGCTGAAAGTTCTGAGGGCAATCGTTGCAGCTCATTTTATTTAAAGATTTCTTTTGAGAATTAAAAAAAAACCCAGCACAATGTCATTCATTACTCTAACATGTATGCATGCAGGTAAACACACCTACCACACCCACGCTCCAAGCTGATTCAAATGTGTTTTTTTGCTGAGCGATTTTCCTGCCATCGTTCAAAAGACAAATAACTAATCATTGACATTACCTGACAGGATAGTCATATCCCTCTGGACCATGCCGAAAGGAAGTGTCACCCTCCGGGAGAGATTAGTGCTTCATACTTCCGAGGGCAGAGTAAACAATGTGAAGAAGGGTGAAAAAAAAAAAAAAAAAAAAAGTGCACAGCTGCAACAGCAGCGCAGCAGGAAGGTCACATAAAACGCAGCAGTCAGTAAACTCCACAGGTTGCACCTCGCATTCCCCTTGTGTGGACTGTCTACAAGTGAGTGCATGCCCCGGCAAAGAGGGCGTGTATAGTTTGGAGTGGATGACAAGCTCCACCAATCAGTTTCCATTTCAGGACTTTCAACTTTATTTTTTTTTTTACATTCCTTACGTCGCATTGTCATATAAAAGTGAAAATCAATCAATCTGCTTGTCACTTTAGATGGAACTAAATCAACCATAGAAGGAGTCATGTTCTTCACTAGCGCATTATTTTCTTTTTCCCTTGCTTTCCTTCTGTTTCCTTACTACAGTTATGCAATAGTGACATTTCAGACACCACGCCCCTCTTCTCCTCCTGCACGTCCTTCTTATAGCTTTGCTATGCAGTGTGCGGGCCCACACGCTCAAAAGCTTCTTAAACTTGCTAAATAACAATCACAAATTATAATGTTCTTGTTTGCACACATGCTGGTCCTCTTCCTGTCATGTACGTCTATTTGCAATGAATCTTGCATTTAATACTCATGAAGGATTCTAGTGTTATTGCATAACTTGGTGTGCGATATAAAGCTTTGATAAGCTTTATGGGGGCATTCCGCTTTGTCTCCCAGCCAACACTACAGTATTCATGCGCAAACGCCGCCTTAAAGCATCTTCGAGCGGGATTACTTGCAGCGCTGCTTGCTGCAACACGTCTGCTTTGCGCTGCGAGGGTGAAGTCATAAATAGACCAATGAGAACAGAGCGTGTTGAGCATTGGGAGCGGTACCCGGGGGCTATCTGTGTATTATTCTCGAATGTGCCCTTGGGATAGTTCTTTGATATATTGCGGTATTTTTATTTTTTTATTAAATGTCCCAATGTATTGTATTCACAGATGAAAGATTTCCTAGATTCCAGTAGTGATGAGTAATTGTGCTTCCTGATGGAACTCCCAGAATGTGGTAAATCATTTACTGGTCTTGCTTAATCCTACATGCCGGGAACAATGGCAGACTCATGGACAGGTACAGTAAGTGTAGTCGAATCTGGATCAATTCAGAAAGATAATGGACAGTGGCAGTATTCCACCACTGGTGCAAGCACCAAAGTCAATATAGGATTTCGTATACCGGCACACGATCCACAATGTTTGTGCTCGGTTGACCTAAGCGGAAAATAACGTTGTGCAATGTTAAAGTAACTTTTAATATCCTAACATGTCAACGATGATATCGTGGCATCTTAATAATGCAACTTCACTGTTAATGTTGGCTCCCTACGGAACACTACAGCAAGGTCAATGACAACGAACGCCGTGAAAAATTCAACCAAAGGGGAGCTGAATTATCTGCCCACACATTTTCACCTGACCAAATCTGGCCGTCTTTGCAAAAAGTTTGGACACACCCCGAATTGTGACGTGAAACGGAACAATAGCCAAGTTTGCAACGGTACAGTTACCATTAGGTGTCAAAATTAAACATTTATTAGATTTACGTTACACTCACGAAAAAGCTCTGACCTCTCACCTTATTGTGGTAGGTTATCTTCTTCAAAAAGCCTATTGCACTTAATCCACTGTAACAGGTTAGTCCTGAAGAAACAAGCCAATTAGGTACAGCAGCGTCCTCGCTGACTTCATTCCGATGATCTCAGCCATGCACTCCACACAAAGTTTCTCCTCCGTCTTTAAACAACCTCTGCGCTGAGGTAAACTGTCTACTGATGAATGAACAAGATGTACAAACACACTGACATTTACCTTTTGCTTTTGGCGCCAGTCATGTTTTCCAAACCTTCGATTTTACCACCTGGACATTTTAAGGACGTGTTATCCGTAACATTCAATACATTTGAAAGAGAGCCAGTGAACTCAAGCCAAAAATAACAACTCTCGTAGACTCCTCTTGAGTAAACATGACTTTAGAGGTGATTCTACTGTACAGCATCCAAAGTCAAAACACAATCTGTCCCGTAACCTTGGTTGACTTCCAAGTTGTTCAAATGTAAATACGATTCTCCTCGAACTGCACAAACACATGTAGGGTCACCATTTTTACTCACGCTACGGAAAATGTTTAATGTAAAATTTTCGCATTGTTGGCTGTCACACCGGTGTAAATAGAAGTTAACCACAAAAGTCTCACAGGGTTTATTGATCGGGAGACGGAAACCATGCTGAATCATTGCTGGGATACCGCGTTGTTTTTGTGGTTGGAAAGCCTCGCGTCGATAACTCACCGTTCTTGCGTTCCTGCAGCCGCAGCTCCTTTGGAGCAGGCTGCAAGGATAGCTCCTGGAGCTCGCTGGTCACTGCCTCGCTTTGGGGGCTGTGGGTCGAGACCCCCGCCCCAGCGACCTCCATACTGTTGGCTTGTGGCTGCTGCATCGGCAGAATGGCAGAGACCTGCGACAAAATACACTTTGTTTGAATTACATCACACTTACACGTTATTCATGACTCTTTAAATGGGAATTGAATTAAGTCAGCAAATTTCTTTACAAAAAACATGTTCTGTGCACCCCCACTGTTTCTTACTGCAACTGCAGCAATTACATCACAGTTTCTCATGATACAATCACAGAATACCTGTTCTCTGAGTTTGATCATGTGACATTCTCAAGCTGAACCATAATTGGTTGTTAGCAGAGCATTGAGCAACTACGATGTCATTTTCAGTTGACTGTGTCAAAATGGAAGTCCCGCTAGGTTAATTAAACACAAGCGAACTTTGCAACTGAAGTGATATTTCACAAATACAATATATAATACAATAGCTGGAAAGTGAAGCGGGGGATAGAACAGATGTCCAATGACCTGTTCTCCCACATAGATGTGTGACAAAATCCAGAAATGTTGCAAAGACCAGCTTTGGGCTCATGTCAAAAATTGAATGTCAGATTAGTCTCTAAACGAGTCATGAAGTCTTGTTACCCTCGAGATGATTGCCTACGACGTGAAGCCTCTTAATCAAATCTTTTCATTTTGCTAAAACAAATACAGACAGGCTGAGTGACTGCGTGGCACGCGTCCAATTTGTGGCGATAAAATGGAGACCCGCTGGGTTGCTGTGTGTTGATCATTCCCTTGCCCTTTGTGCAAGTATGGGATCTCTAACATTGGGGTCTTTGTAGGGAATCCTAAACAGTGCGCCTGAAAACAAACATGCAGCTCTGCCAGCTCACAATCAAATGCCAGCGCAAACATATTTGAATGGTAACCACACAAACCTGCTCTAGCTACAGTGACAGTATTGCAAAGATGGAATGTAAACGTTCAAAATGATTTTGTGGAAGAGAAAAAAAATATGGGAAAAATACCAAGGCGTGCATATGCAGCAGTTGATTGTATTTGGTCATGCACACACACACGCTAACATAACAGATGTCTGAAGATTGATGAGCAGACGTGAACAAAGACAAGTGCAGCAACATATTTTCAATTTCAGGAATCAAGATATGGGGTAAAGTTCCCGCTTGGTGAGTCACAAGCGGGAAACACACTTACCAGATTCACTTAGTCTTAAAAGGCTGTGCTCCCATTTCAGCAGGTCGCAGCTGAAGAATTAGACCAAAAAAAAAATAAATCATTACTTAAGCATATCCAAATTTGCATCACAAAATAGCATGCAAATTAGTAAGTGTCAGGACGCTGTTGAGAAAATCTACTTGCCAGACAGAGCCAGCAACCGGAAATAAATTCAATTCACCAATGAATCAATTCAGCTTTGGAAAAATGCACACCATTCTGAAATAATATGTGGCAAAATGGCCACCTTCTATACTATATTTCAGGTAAAATTAATACCTATAAAACGCATTTTCACTTGTCAACTGAAAAGTTGTGCCCATGTCAGGTGACAACCAATCATAGCTCATCTGTTGCTCAGGTGACATTCAGCTGAGCTGTGATTGGTCCTTACATGAGCCTCCAGCCACATGTTGTCATTTACTGTTGCCAGCATGTGGCAAAAAGCGCTTTGAACGAGAATTAATAACCTTTTATTGTTGAAAATGGCTAATTATTCAAAATATCCATTCAAATAATGTTCACACTTTCTTCAATCAGCACAAAAAAAAACTACTCTCCAAAATTTGGAATTTGCTTCTCAACTGAATTCATATGCCAAACCATTCTTTAAAAAAATAAAAAAGTGGATGTTTGTGCTTAGCTGTAAACATTTAACTGTGGCGTATTTAAGGCTGCAGCAATGCATATCAGTGTATAGTTTGTTCTATCAATGTTTTATACCACAGATGTGGAACTCAAGTCCTCGAGGACCGGTATCTTGCATATTTTCCAACTTTCTCTCAACACTCCTAATTCAAATGATAAGGATCATTTACAAGCTCCTGTAGAGCTTGTTAACAAGTTAATCATTTGAATCAGGTGTGTTGGGGGAGCAAACAGAAAACGGAACAGAAAACATGCGTCATACTGGCCCTCTAGGACTGGATTTAGACACCTATGGACTTTATACAATTGTTACAGGGAATTCTAAGCAACGAAAGCAGCATCAACTCACTTTGCAGAAATTTGCTATTCATCATCGGGCTTGGCCCCTATGTCCGCGAATAACGGGGTTAAACTGGAACTGAAATACTCTACACAAATGCAACCTTGTAATACTACAAATATGACAATTTTCAATTGCTTAGGAGGTAGTACACGTTCACAATCGTAAACAGTGGACTTTTCAAAAAACATTACACCAACCAACCATTTTAGCGGCGCTAAAAAGTTCCCAAAGTAGTGCGTATAAAGGTTTTGACAACGAACAACCAATAAAAGAGTCCACGTTGCAGGAGGCCTGCACATAGTTGTCATGGGCGAGCAGCAAACCTGCAGCTGTCACTAACCAAAACACACACACAAGCTATGCTATTGTTAGCTTGTCCGGGTGGGAGTTACCACCAACTAACCAAAGACAAACACACACAAGTATCACAACAAATCATACGTCACATCAACAACCACGCACGTGTAGAAAAAAAAAACGTCTATTGATGAAAGCAATAAGGCGTCCACGCTGGTTTTGCTAATCCAGCCCAAGTTAGCAAAGCACTACTAGCATGCCGCTACACACCTCACATTGCCACTAATTCCAAGCTAACTCCAGGCTAACCGTTAACGTCTCTCGCGCGGTGGTTATATATGAATGGAGTACTAGTTATCGGCGGGTCTTCGGTGTATTTAATTACTCTTACTCATCGTGCTCGCCAGTGTTTTTGTCTGCGAAGATAGAGCTCAGACAGACACCCCCGGCCGCTGCCACTTCCTGATGACAAAGGAAACTTTACCCGGAAAAGCCTCCTCTACGTGATGGGACGCCTTAAAACGTCTCTCCCGACGAATCGCAACCGCTTTCCTCCACGATTATTACATATTATTGTCATGAACGCGTATTTTAAACGATGCGCTGTTAGTTGTGTATCATTTTACTAAATCTGTTAGTGTGGGCAATGAGATCTAAACGCGTGTTGGTGACAGCAGACGTTTGCGTTCAAGGTATTTGCTGCCATCTTGTGGATAATAAATTTACTGCGAGTCTCAATGAGCGCTACAGGTTGGTAAATAACGGTCCAGTGGTGCTTTGAGATACGATTTAGTTTTTTTTTTTTTAAACCCAAGCCCCATGACTAATGAAAACCAAGTTTTCACTCCCAGTTTAAGTTTAATGTCAAACTAAACATAGAACACCAAATTACACTTTGTGTATAGACTTAAGAATACCCAACATATCTTAATGTTATCATCTAATGGAAAATGCAAACAGATATAATCTGTCGTTAAATAGTATTATAACATGGGGTTCCGTAGACAACATTCCATATACGGGGGCCAATGAGCGATAATTATTTGCAGGCAAACAGTGTTGCATCACATGTAATGTGAAAATATGAATAATCAAGACGCGTATTCTTTATCATCTGCAAAAAACGACGAATTTATTGAGTTTATTGAGCCACCGTATTGATTTCTCATTTGTGTTTAAATGACTATATTATAGAACACCCTGCTATTTTTCTTATTGAAAAAAAAAATACTACATTTGTGGGGTTACTTTCAGGGTGGGAATATGGGACGGATTGATGGAATTCATATTCGTTCTTCAAGTAAACTCTGGATTTAAATAAATAGAAATACAATTTAATATGTAAAAATAATTGAAATGCATTTATTACAGTAAGTGAATGACTGACTGAATTAATCTTTCGCTAAAACATTTTTTACGTTTTTATTACATTTTTTGAGGGGGGGGGGCGCGGAAAAAACGCTTTATTGACAAACATTATTGATATAACAAATAGAAATTCAGTATTAGAAGTACAGACGATGTAAAAGTCAAACGTGAAAGTAAACTTGTCAATCATGCAGATGTGTATAAATAAATTGGCCACATAGAATTTCATAATTTCAATTTTTCTTATATACATAAGAGATGCAATGATTTTACTGTGATAATGGTCCGAAGCTATCGCTTAATATGATATAATTTCTCATTATGGTGCAATTAACACGCCTATTAGTCGGTAACTACGGCACGTGAAAAGGGTCAAACTTTATTTTAGCTTCTTCCGGTTTCCGCTGTCAACAGAGCTAGCTACTCAGTCAAGTCAGCAGTGGCACCGCTGCGGAGCGACGACGATGTCGGAGCAGGAGTCCCTGAGGTGCTCCAGTGGCAGAAACCGTGGAGGCGTACAGAGGGTCGAAGGCAAACTGCGAGCCAGCGTAGAAAAAGGGGATTACTATGAAGCACACCAGATGTATAGGACGTTATTTTTTAGGTAAGCATTTGCGAATAACGTTTTAAATTGCAGTTGGTGGCTCATCGAGGCCTGCGGTGTTCTAGATCTCTCTGCTGTTAAACGTGCTTATATCTTACCAGTATGCAATTGGAGGAACTTCACCACGGTCCCGCCCACCTTTGTTAGTCCGGCCGTTTGTTTGGGCAACTCAAGTTGTCAGTTAAGCAAGGTCTTAAAATGGAATGCTAGCGTAGTGCTGGCTACTTGTGTTGCTACACGTTTAGGAAATAAAGAGTGGACGTTTCAATACGCAGTGACTTCTACAACATAGTTATCGCGTAAAGACGATGTCTAACAGCATTTAAAATGCTATATGTTGGGATTATCGGCGCGTGGAAAAAAAATGCGGTTACTGTCCAGATGTGCTAGTAGCTAGCCGCCTGGATTTTGTGTTACCTACCTTGACTTGCTCAACCTTTTTACCTAAAGCTCGTTGTGGTTTATGTATATTTAATTAAATCACAGTAGGCGTTTTTCCATTGTTTGAGCAGTCAAGAAGCAGCCAACGCCCTCATTATTGATCACTTCTCCCTAATTAAAAACTGTTATTGCCATTTAAGAAAGGGAGCCACCACCTTATCATCTCCTATCCTTAACGCAGTGCATTCTTGTGGGCCACAAGGAGAACATGATCATGGGCTGATTATGAGCTTGTTCCACATACCGTTCACACCTTTCTTATTCTACAAACAGTATGTACAGGTGACTTTCTTGACTGTCAACAGGTACATGTCACAGGCAAAACACAGTGAAGCCAGGGAGCTGATGTACAATGGTGCCCTGCTCTTCTTCAGCTATAACCAGGTGAATACACCAACAAAATCCTACCAGAAAAGTCAACTCCTGAACTACAAGAACCCAGGATATGATTGCATGCAATGTCATCTTTCTTGGATCTCTCAAGCGATACTGAAAACGTCACTTAACGACATGAGTCAGACCCAAACAGTAAATTAATCTATTCTAATACTCGAGTTCAAAATAGAGCATCAGACAAATGCGTGGTTTGTTAATGTTAGTTCCCCTGTCCCACTCACGTGTTGCCTAAAAGTAAAAGACAGCATAATCATTGACAACGAGCATAAGTAACCCACAGCCTTCAGAACAGCCATGGCATCAGTTAAAATCCTGAGCCCGCATTTAACGAGTCACATGTTCGCCAAGTGCAGGCTTTCGTCGTCACGAATCTGATTATCAGGCAGATAAATAACACATCTTCTGTTCAGGCTCTGATAAGGAAATTTTGCGGTATCGCTCGGTGAAGGGACTAAAAATAGGATGTTTTGCTGGAGGGGTGGTAAAGAGGTAAACAGAAAGATGATTGAGGCTGTGCACAATACTTTTGTTTAGCTGTGTGTATATGTGTGATTCACTTTAACTTCTTTGGCAACTTCATTAGAAAGTAAGTTCTTTAAAAAATTCTGTGCAAATACAGTACTTTAACTAATAAATGCCGTACAGAGGCATGTTAACTGTCTGCCGGCGTGAAAGTTAGTTATTTTTAAAGAAGTACAAATAGGGGCTGCCCCTCAATAAATGCGAAACACCAGCAGACCTTAAAATAGGAAATAAATCATTTAAAAATACATTTGTAGAACTATGAGCCACACTTCTTATAAAAGGCCTTACCCCTGAAAATGTGGTAGTCCTTGCATTTGAGTACATTAACTTGCCTGGCCACTATATTAAGACTAAAAATGCTTCCCCTTATTTTAAAGCCTTACCCGAAATACATGCCTAATCCACTTAGACTAAATGGAGAACTATGTTATTATAAAAGTGTTAAAGATAAAAATAGATGGATTGGGTGATTTTTACTTTTTTTGGAGTTGAGTGCATGGAATTTTGTCTCTCTTATACAGAAATATGCTATTTTACTCATCCTAATTTATTCCGCTACGTTTCGCTCTGCAGCAAAACAGTGCAGCAGATCTGTCCATGCTGGTACTGGAGGTTCTGGAGAAATCAGAAACCAAAGTAGAAGAAGAAATATTAGGTGAGTGTTTACCAGACGCATCAAACGGAGACATTGTTTCCCGTCCGTTTAGTCGTCGATGACGCTTGCGCAACCGTCGAGCAGAAAGCCTGGCCAAGCTGTTCAGCCACATGGATCAGAACTCTCCGGAAAGAGTCGCCTTCGTTTCCCGAGCCTTGAAATGGTCCACGGGTGGTTCCGGCAAATTGGGGAACCCCAAGCTTCACCAGCTGCTGGCCGTCACTTTGTGGAAAGGTAGATCAGACGTGACGAATCGTTAAGCGGCCCTGCCTCCCAAAAAAGATAGCGTCCGACATCTTGATACTTTTTTCTAGAGCAAAACTATAGCGAATCTCGTTACCACTTCCTGCATTCGTCCGACGGGGAGGGATGCGCCCAGATGCTGGTGGAGTATTCATCCTCGCGAGGTTTCCGCAGCGAGGTCGACATGTTTGTGGCCCAGGCAGTACTTCAGTAAGAGAAAAGTCACAGTCGCAATAAGAACAAAACACACAGTGTTAACACATTGTTTTGCTCCGACAGGTTCCTCTGCCTGAAGAACAAAAACAGCGCTTCCGTGGTGTTTAGCACGTACACAGAGAAACACCCGTCCATTGAGAGGGGTCCTCCATTTGTTCAGCCCCTTCTTAACTTTATCTGGTTTCTGCTGCTGGCAGTGGATGGGTGAGAAAATGATGATATATATTTAAAAAAATATATATAACAGCAGTTTCAAAGTCAGCATTTCATAACTATTTAATTTGATAATGGATTTGTGCCTTTTCAGGGGTAAATTAACAGTTTTCACAGTGTTATGTGAGCAATATCAACCTTCCCTGAAGAGGGATCCTATGTACAATGAGGTGAGTGATTCCATCTTGATTCAACAAATTTCAAAACATAAAGTAGGGCTGCAACGATGATTTCAATTATCGATAAATCCGTCAATTACTTTGTTCATTAATCAGATTGGTCAAAAAGATCAATTTCCATCACTATTTAAAAACTGGGCTGTAGTTGTGTATTTATTTTCAAATTGATTGCTGAATATGTTATAACAATTTATTAACCATTTACTATTTTGGTCAGTAAGGTCACAAAGTTTGCTTCAATATTGATCAGTTTTTCCAAACTAAAAACAGATGTTTGTAATTGGCTTATTTTGATTTAACTCAATGATAATCGGTGTGTGTTTACAGTAAACTGTTATTCCAATGTCTTTAAATTGAGTGATGGACGCATTTTGGTCGGTCAGTAGAGTTACTTTTTTTTTCTTTTTTTAAATACATTCACTGCCATTGACAGCTTTAGGTGTCAAAGATCCATTTTAACTGGTCTGGCAGTAATACTAATTAAACTAAACTAATAAATTAAACTGCATCAAAAAGTGTAACAAATACATATCAGAATTATGTTAGTGCAAAATAATCAGGGAATTCAAAGTATATCATGTAAAGAATTATTTAAAAAAAACCGCCTCTAAACTCTTTGAATTAATCATTAATTGTAGCAAGCGGCATTGTGAATGCAGTTCATTTATTTGCCAGGAGATGGCACTGGTGCGTTGGAGGCGAGCACAAGAGACCCTTTTAGGTTGTTTTATCGGTACTGTACGTTTTTAATTTAGGTCTTCAGTGATCGAGACATCATTTACAAGTCCACAGGAGCAGTAATTATTATTTTTGGAAAATTTTGAGTAGTAAAATGCAACAAGAAAGTATTTTGGAAACTCACCGGATATGTCAAAAGTGTTTCTTGTGTCTCCTTTCTGGACATGTAAAGTACCTCGACAGAATAGGACAGCTTTTCTTCGGCGTTCCCCCCAAACAATCTCCGTCGTACGGCGGCCTGCTAGGTGAGTGCGCCTCGTGTCGGCGAAACACCCTCGCTAAAACTGACACGTCGGCATCCGCGCAGGAAACTTGCTGAACAGCCTGATGGGAGCGGGCGACGACGACGACGTCGAAGAGGCCCAGGAAGACAGCAGTCCCATCGAGCTGGATTGAGAAGAATGGCGGCTGAGGAGACGAAGAGCAAAAGAACACACACGCATAAACACAAAGGGGAAAACCAAAAGCCACCTCCACCCATCGTAGGTGAGGCGAGGCAGTTTTTACACTTCGTCCACCTCAATAATTACAGCCTTTCTAGTCCTAACGCATACTGGACTGCACTCAGCTGCAGTAAAATATTATTTTATTTAATCATTACTTTTGTTCATGTTTGGACTCTTGGTTTCAATGCACTCATCGACAACATTGTAGACCTCCTTTAACAGTGTTGCTTTTTTTTAAATAGTCACTAAGGGGTGCCAATGAATTCCTCTTCGTCAGCATTTTTCTGCACAATTTTCCGCACCCTTAATTCAGCTGTCTTAGTAGTTATTTCAACTTGCCTGTTATGATTTCTCAAGTTTCTCATCCGGCGTTTTGTCCATCAGCGGAAGTTGGAACACGACGTGTGCGTCTCCCTTCTCCGTTATCGGTGGGCTGCCGGTTTCTATTTCCGGGAAGGATTCGTTCCGCTTGCAGACGTGCTGCCGTGAGACTGCACTTTGCTCTATGAATCACAACTTAAGTATAATTTCAGTCACAAGTTTCATTAGCCAGGCAGCGCAGTGAATTAGCTGTTAGCATGTAACGTTTCTGATTATGGATAATTCCTCCCACATTCCCAAAACAATGTGAGGTTAAAAAGGAAGCTTAATTGTTTCTAAATGTGAGTGTGAGTGATTGGTTTTCTACGGGCTCTGTGATTGGCTGATGACCAGTTCAGGGTGTATCCCTTTTATCCCGGTTACCTGGGATAGGCTCCAGCTCACCCATTTTTGGAGTTTTGGCTCCTGACTATAACCAGAAATATGTTAAGTCCCTAACTAAATGACATTAAATTTTTCTATGAGTTACATATAAATATGATTATTAGTTTCATGATGAATGATTTTAATTGGACACTTGTACACATTTTTTGCATGCGCATTATAGCTTCATGAATTCAAAAGTTGAACTAAGGCTACCAAATGTAGATTAGCCCTAAAACATATGTTGACAGTATTGTGGGGTGGGAGGAAAAAATACATTGTACTTTTTTTTTTCTGCAGTGGTCAGTGTCGCGCAGCAGAGGCAAAATAAAGTTGGAACAACTCAAAAAACACAATTTCCAAAGAGACTTCTGAGACTTGTTGGTTGTCACACAACTACCATCTTATCATAAAGACAATTGTGCTTTATTTTTATTTTTGAAATGTGTTTTATGCAAACCTGCCACGTGAGTCACTGCTGTTCCATTTTTTTTTTCTTTGAAAACACAAGAGGAGCGTTTGCCTTTTCCATGATACACTAACAAGAGTCAATAAACTACATTGAGAGGATTGAGACTGATGTGAAACTCATCTTGTCCTGTCCATTTTCTTTATTGCGGCATATGAAAATGAGGACTGCGATGTTAAAAGGCAAAATCTGCAATGACAAAGTCGCGTTCATAACAAAGATGACTTCATACATGATCGGCGCTATAAATACAATGGAGGGTTAAGTTAAATATATAAATTATATGAATGGCACTGCATGATATTAGACAACTTAAGTGCAACATAAGTTGGTGGCTATTGTGTCATAAGTTTATATTAAATGCCGCTTACAATAACCAATAAGGCTCAGGGAAACTATTGGAAAGCAAGAGTTATTAACGCTCTCAAAAATGATCACAACCCTGCAAATGGCTGACGACGGGTCCGGCTCTACCTCATTTCCTGCCGGGATGTGCGCCAGCTCATCTGAGACCTTAATGAGGACGAGCGCTCTCGAAATTGTAAACACAACTTGTGTTGTACAAGTATGACGATTTCCATAGTGCTTTCCACTATGTAGTGGGCTTTATTAAAAAAAAAAAATACTTGTTGATGCTGGTGATCAAGTACGGGACTGGAGCGCGAGTCTCTGGATCATATCTGATAGATGAGACATGTCGGACTGCCGCGCCTGATGCTTCAAGTACTCCAGTGTCCGAACCTAGACATACAATTGAGAGGATTGGTAAATTTGACAAAGAAAAAAGCTGATATATATTTAGGGACAAAATCATTCATAAAAACAATAGTAAACTAGTGCAACCTGTCGAGTCCAGGAGGGAGCTTCTACCTGCAGTCCCTTCTGAAGGTTTCTTATTTTCCCCAGATGGGGTTTTCAAGTTTTTCCTTCCCCTTCTGAAAGCTTTGGTCAGAAGATGCTGTTGTGTATTTATGATGTTCTGTTTGACTTATTTTTATTTCGTGAATCCCGTCGAGACTGCAGTGATTCAGGGCTATACAAGTAAACTTGATTTGACTTGAAATTGTCTACAAAAGCCTTTTTTTTTCTTTTCCGCAACTTACAAGCAAAATATGCATTATTTTAATTAACACTTACTGATTCATGAGAGACTAAGAACAATAGACTGATTGGCAAAATTTGTGTTGACCATTTTAACATAGATTTTTTTTGTTTGTTTTTTGCACGGAATTTTTGCAGACTGATTATTTTTATGATTTTTTTCACCTGGAATATTTTTGCACCTGAATATTTCATTAGAACTTTTTGATGCTAAAAGAAAAAGCAGTTAGGAATTTTGAAGCTGAAAAATCCATTGCTATAAATGTCAAAATCTGTATTAGGAATACAAATTCCATTTCCGATGGAACAGAACTACTATAATCTATTCATAATTATTTTGAAGTGCTGTATGCATCAATTGGCCAAATAATTACTCAGTCTGGCCCTGTTAAACGGGTTGAACTATTTTTTCAAATAAAAGATGATATAAATAAATCTGGTCCAAATACATATATATCCCTAAATCAAATCCTAAAAATATGAAGTGTGTTTGTGTGTGCAACTTACAGAAATGCGGGTCTCACAGTATCCGTGTTTGTGACTGAGGTTCCACAAATTGACTGCCAGCTGGCTAAGCTTGTTGTTCCTCAGGTCTCCGTGCGCCAGCAGGACGCAAAAGAGGGAGAAGGCCAGAGCGCCTTGTCGCCGTGTGCTCTGCTCCTAGAAACGCGCATTTTTTTTAGTTCCTTTCTAAACATCTAACCAAATCCAAATGAATAAACGCTTAAAATAATTATTTACCTCTTCTCGACCGAGAGCCTTCAGGTGATCTAGGATCTGCCCGATCAGGGTCTCGCACATCTTGTTAATCTCTGACAGGAATTTGGGGTCCCCCCCGTAAAGGGTCTCATTGGAATCCACTGAAATGTTGAAGGAAAATACAAGCGCACTTAAAAAGTCCCAATGATTAAAAGATGAATCCCGCTAGGTCATATGATGTGTGTGTTTACCTTTTGGAACGGTGTACAGGTATGTTTCCTGGCTCATGGCGGCCAGCAGGGGGAGGGCGCCGATGTACACGCGCACTTTGGCGTCGCTGTTGTCCTCCCAGGTGTACTCTTGCACCACGTTGAGCACACCGCGGACTAAGTAGAGCACCCCATGCTCTGGGTGATCCTGTAAACATCCAGGTTATTACAGCTTGTGTTGATTCATCTTTTATTTACAATAATATACCATTGGAGTTAATATTGCGTTTGTCGAATATGAATTAGCCAGCACATTTCACTTGTTTTTATGCAGCTCAGTGGGCGGCCATTTTGACATTTGCTGTTGACTGAAAATGTCTAATTCCTGTATTCTGTTGAATATCGCATTTGTGAGATGAATTAATCAGCAAAATAATTTGCTTTTATCAATCTCAGAGGGCGTTTTTGTGTCACTTCCTGTCAATTGACGTCACATGACCAAACTCCGAAAACAGGTGAGCTGTGACTGGTTGTTACCCGAGTCCTTAATCAGAATGTGGAGTATAGTAAAGTGGAGCTGCATAGAATAGGGCTTGTGGGAGAAAAAGTTGACCAATTCGGGTAAGTCAATTAAAAATATCAGCCTTGGAGGTCCAACGGCACCATGTTTGTGCCACTCTTTTCTACACCGAGCATTCTTGAAGGCATACACAGTGTCGCAACCTCAGCAAGGGAGAAAGACTCCCAAAAAAAATATATAGTTATCACAAGTTTGTGATCATTTCCAATAAAGAAACTAACAAAAATAAAATACTGTTAACAAGAAGGAGGCAATCAAGCATGAAATGTGCCCAGTCTGCTTCACGGAGAAGCTGAAGAAGACCAACAGGAAGTTATTGACCTCATAGTAGCAGCACAGTAACAGAAAGCTCCACTCTCAAATTTACTCATGGAATATTGTTGAAGCGACCACTATCACATGCGTAATGTGCACATAACATTAAGTAGCTATGAAATAAATAATCTTTGTGCTGATTTTACATCATCTATATATATCCACACATCAAAGCGTTAACTTGGTTATTGCTTTAAATTGATGTTCTTACTGGGACAACCAGAAGCGTAGCCAGGAAGTTGCTGATGAAGTCCAGCAGCAAACTCTCTGAGGAGCGAGCCTTCCCTTCCACGCTGATGCTACGCGGAACCTCCAGAAGAATACTGACCGCCGCCTTGAAGAAGGCGTCCGCTGCAGGAGGAACACCGAAAGTCAAGAAAGAAACTCGAAATACGCTTTGTGGGAAGCTACCCACCCTGAGATAAACACTGGTTGGCCAATGCCACCTGACCAGAGAGTAGATATAAGTGGAGACGAGTAAAGATGCTGCTAAGTGACGGGATGGTGATAAAACTGTAGGCGGCGCACGCCTGGAAGGACAGAAGAAGACACAAATCGATCAGTTGGCATGAACGGGATTACCATCCGTCTCGCTAACTTACCCGAACAAATGCAGCAGTTTTGCGGGAATGGTTGCCTCTCATCACCCTCCTGGTCTCCATCGCCAGCTGATTCACAGTCTGAATACGACAACATTTGAATATTTATTACCGTATTATATAATTTAGAGATGCTCGATATTACTGGTTTTCAAACCGATACCAAATCACTCAACTCTTGAGGAGTCACCGACAGTTACCAAGTACTGATACCGCTAATAATTTTACTACACATACAATTACATTATTTTAAAGAATGATATATGTATTCAAATACTGTATAGCATTTTCTTCTAATTTATAATATTGACACTGCTCCAAGCGATACTAGTATAGGCTGTCATTGCAAATACAGGTACAAGTATCGGCATAGGAAATGGATACTTGGTATCGATACTTGCCCATCACTAATATATTTATTATTATATATTATTAGGGGTTTACCGATACAACTTTGTATTTTCAATATTATAGTGATATTGCAGCCTAGAGCGCTGTCCGATAATGATATGGATCCCATGCCAGCAGGAATAATATATGCTTTATTTTTTATGCAATGTTAGAAGAGTTTTGATCAGGTGATAATATAGCAACAAGCGGTATTAGAAAATATTAGCCATGTATTCCAAAAATGTGGGTTAGGTCACCTTGAGCTATCTGATGTAATTTCCAGGTGACAGGAAGTGGAAAAATGTGTGTTTCGAAGTATTCATTGGATATGAAAAATAATTATCAAATCCACCGTACAAAAAAAAAAAAAAAATACTTTTTGTCGCTGAAAACTGCTAAATAACTTCAGTACCCCATGAAAATAATAACAAAAAGTCCGATTCAAACTGACGTGAATGAGCTGCACCAGAACTGGCTCCAGGTTAGAGAACGTGGCTCTGGCCTCCACGCAGAAGTTCAACTGCTGCTCGAAATCACGCCCGAAGGAAACCTGAACATCGGGAGTTAAACAAGTCAAACAAACAGACATCTAAACAGACTTTTTTATTTTTATTTTACAAGCCACCGGGGAGACAGAAGAAGAAGCTATCCAAGTTTTGATTTTGAATTGCAATTTCCTCGCCACTAGGGGCATTGTTCACCAGCAAAGGCAAACGGGGATGTTACTGTTGTGTTGGTGCGGTATTCTAACGATCTGAGCGCGTTGGTGTTATGTTGAAAATATGTTAGTTCGTAAACATGCAGGCGTGTTCGGTCCGTGAACTTGATTATCAACAAAAATGGAAAACAATTCCATGTACTTCGACTTTCAGATGCGGCTTCTACGAGACAAAATTCAATTTGTTTACATTTTTGTTGGTGCGTCTTATACTGTGGTGCGAATTATAGTCTGAATGAACTCATTCACTCCCAAAAACGTTTTTAGGTGTTTTTTTTTTTTTTTTAGTCCATATATTTATATATATATGCCCCCCCTCCCATTTTTCTGCATTGGGTTTGCGGAGAGTCCAAAATAGGCTGGTACTGAATACGTTAAAAACAAAATAGCTCACCAAACGCATAAAGCCGATGATCAGCACAGACAAAGATCTTTTTTCATCCTCAAGGGTGAGAGCACTGCAAAACATGCCATTGAAATTGTAGTAGTACTATCTAACTCACCTCTGAAAGTGACGGTCAAAAGTTTGGAAACATCCTCTAATTTTTCATTAATGACAAAAAATTCATATACTGATGAAATTATTTGGTAAACAAAAAATGTTTATAAAAATGTGGATGGTGCCTTACAATCTGGATGGACTATCAGTTTACAACTGCGCATTTTCAAGCGTTAATAGCTAGAATTGCATGATCTCGTTATAATATGGGGAATTTTTGAATTTGAAGGTGTTTCCAAACTGTATATGAACGCAAAAGTCATATTTTGCCTCACTTGACCGAGTCATGCATGCTCTTGCAGATGTGCATCATGGCGTTGAGGATGACGGGGTCTCTGGTTGGCTCGAGTTGATGCCTACAAGTTAAGCGGAGAGGAAATGAATGAAATCTTGGACGTTTTACTTCCTGTATTTTTCAGATCACACAAATGAATGGCTCGTACTTGATGAAGACTTCCATGATGGACCTGCACACCTCCACCTTCACGCTGTCCTTCTGGAACATGTCCAGAAATGGGAGGAAACGCTCCTGAGGAACAAAAATTGAAGGTGATGACGAGAAGTGGAAATGAGCACACTTCTACCCCACTGCTAATTAAATCAAATATTTTTTTAAATCTCTAAATTTTACTCACCATGGAGAAGAGGATGGAGAAGTCGTGGTAGTAAGCGAGGATCTTTCTGATAACGGAGTGCAGCTATAGGGCAAGACCAAAATGGAGTCACTGGAGAGCATGTGACAAATGGAGGATGAACCATGAAAAAATATGAACCTGAGAGTAGGCGTCTTCAAAAGCTCGGTCGGGTGTCATGTGTTTGATGATATCTGCCAGAACGGTGTTCACCTCACGTTTCTACAGGATAAAAGAAAAAAAAATTGCTACTTTTATTTTATTCGCAATAAGAGCAATTCACTTACTGTGAAATTCCGGCAGGTGAACTCCACCCAGATCTCAGCGCAGTTGACATAATCCTGTGCGCCAAATCATAAAAACGCGTTAAGACTTCATGGCAAATTAAGCGTCTGCGAAAACGCAGAATCAAGCTCTCCATACCCGAGGACTTCGGACTTTGGTGATAACCTTCCAGGCTTCGTTGAGGATGGTCAGCCTCTCTGATTCTGGGGGGTCAGCGCAGGCTAGACAGCGACCCAGTGATCCAAATAACAAATGCTAGAAAGGAGATAAAAAGATGATAAATTCGTGAAATGGGTCCTTTGGTTTATTCGTGGAGCGACGATAAAGTTAAAACATCAAGTAGTAATATAATTAAAGATAATTTCCAAAAATTCGTTTTGTGATATTGTTACTTTAATTACAATTGCTTTTTCCTGGTGTTCATGCTTTGGCCGCTAGGGGGCATTGTGATAGACACGTATCAGTTTGACAGCGATTCCTTCACCTTTTGTTGTGTATTATTACTTTGTCTGTTTACGTGTGTTGTTGCACCATTTGTATTCAAATATCCATTGATAGTTATAGTCACAAAATCGATGTGAGTTTGTTAGCCAGTTGTGGGAATTATGCACTGTGTTAGCATTAACTTGGTGGAAATTCGTAAATCATGTAGTTCTGTTAAATACACAAAATAATTCTTTTTGTTTTATGTTTCGGCTAGACAAAAATTTGGCCTGCAACTCAAGGAAAAAAAAAGTAACAAGCGATAGCTACATGACAAATAAAAATGAAAGGAAAAAAAAGTGTGTTAAATTACGCCAGCTCACCTTGGGGAACCCAGCCTCATCACAGTCTTTTATCATACTGATGAAATCCACGGCTCTGGCGGCGACAAAGTCTGGCCTAAAAGCCCTCATGACCGAATTCAGCAGCAAGGCACTGTGGGAAATAGTTCCAATGATCCATCAAGCTAAACCGCTGCTTTATAACCTTTTGTACCCCTTGTGAAATTATTCCTCATTCAAGTACCTCATAACAAAAACAAGGCATTTTTAGATTTATTAGACATTGAGTCTACATCTGTAATTGTATCTCAAGACACGCTTTATTTATCCAGAAGCATAACATTATCTGGTTTATTTTCAAGCCAAAAAATTGCCTCACTCACGACAACGCACATTTTTGCAGAACGCCTACTTCGTTTTGCAATGAGTCACTCTGACAACATTTAGCAAAATGTTACTTCATGTTCCGGTTATTTTGCTCTTAATTTGAAAAGAAAAATGTACTGTTCTTGCCATAGCATTAGAATTCTGAAGAAACCCTATTAAAATCTTTAAAAGCCTTTAAATACACCCATTTATGAACTACTATCAGACCAATGTTCAACACAAAAAAAATCATAAGATCATGCAGCATCTCCTATATTGCGTCTTTAACTTAATACTCACTTGTTACCCAGCTTTTTACATCTTTCCATCATCTCCGTCAGGTGACTCTACAATTGACACACACGCAAAGATTTAAAACAGCAGTAAAAACACAAGCCACAGGCGAAGCTTCATTTGTTCCAAATCGACAATAAAATGCGCCGATTAATTCATTCATTTGTGCTATTTTAACTACCTCTGGTGCTCTGTAAGCGCTACACTGCAGGATCCAGTTGATAGCCGGCGAGTAGAGCGTCAGGTACTTTGGCATCTCCACCCTCTGCGCGAGCAGCTGCCTGCGAACGCTCTCCCCGTTGATTTGCCGGAAGGTTGCGAGCAGGTCTAAGAAGTTGAGCTTCAGGGTATCTCTCCAGCTGGGGGCAACCTCCATGCCAACCTGGTTGACCACCCACAGAAAAATCTTTGATAGACGTTTGTTGCCAAGGGAAAAAAAAATATTTAAAAAAAATATATATATTTTTATATATATATATATATATATATATTAATTAGAAATCACCCTGCAGAGGTAAGCCCGGGTGTAAGCCGCCACCAAAGGGTCTCCAATGCCTCTTATCATGGCGGTCAGTCGCGGGAGAATCTCCTGAATACCGCTGTAGGGGTCGGGGGTGTTACTAGATCAAATTGGGGGAGCAAATTATCCGAGAGGATCCAAACTACTCACGATTTGTTCAGGAAGCGATTGCACTTCAGGATGGAGGCTTCAACGTATCTGTTCATAGACTTTGTTAAGGAGGGAAACACGCTGGATGAGTTGTCCGATCAAAGTAATATGACGATCATTTTTTTTTTGAGGGGGGGGGCAGGATACAGTCTGGGTAGGAGTTCTCTAATAGAGGCGATCTTGAAGAACCAATTGAGGCAGGTTTCCTTGGCTGTGTCGTTGACATCGTCGACTGTAAATGAGTCTGATCCAAAAAAAAAAGTATAAATAAATAAAACCCGTGTTGTATCCACTATCTTCTGATACATGTCAGCAGAATGATCAGGTGACTTTCCAAAGTCTATTCTAAATCAAACTATACTTATTCTTTTAATAGTTTCAGGTAATACCGCTAAACGCTGCTAAAGAAGAATTTGAAGTCCATACCAGGTAAAGGTCTTGGGTCAGAACACATGCTCCAAATTCTGTCATAAACAAGCTGGCCTATGCAAAACAAAAAGAAATAGAGTCATCGTAAAGAGCAGACGAATTTAAGAAAGGGATTAAAAAAAGATTCGCTACGTACCGAAAGTGTCAAGTATATCAGTGATGAGAACAAACTTGCTGGGGTAAAACTGGATGACGGAGGTGTCGGAGAGAAGTTTGGAGCACTGGGATACCACAACAAGCCAAGTCATTTTCAGGTACCTTCATTTCCCTTTGAACTAGTTTCCTCCATCTTAACTTTCCATGATTGGCACAGAACTAGGATTTTTTTTTTTTTACCTGGATTACGATCTTCAGAGCTTTGACCTTCTGGTCCGAGGCCCAGGCCTCTTTTAGGGACTGGTTGAGCTCCTGGATGCGGTTGGTATATTCCTGCTGGGAAAGATTGAGCAGTTCTCTCTGGGAACCCTGCACACACACAAATATACATGCAAATTTCATGTTTTCATCATTTATGTGGATGATGAATGACAACGGGTGGGCTATATTTTCACAAAAATGTATTCTAGCACCGTATAACAAGCTAATTTCAGCAAGATAAAAAGAAGTGTGTCTAAAGTAACCTGTAATTCTTGCTTTTAGTATTCTGACGGTTATAAGGTAAAAAACGGAATCAATTTATCAAGAGGATGATGAATACGATATTCGTGAAGATACTAAACAAACGCTTGTTTTTTTTTCAGTCATGTGACCTTTGCTAACCTGAGCGCTTGTGATGTCATTTTCAGCCAAATGCAAGTGGAAAAGCGTATTTTTATTAAGGTAATAAATATTAATGAAAAAAATTCCATTTCAAACTGACTATAGACAGAATATGATCTTACTGCATCTTAAAATGGCTGAATAATTTATCTAGTATTTCCTTAACAATAAT
This sequence comes from Hippichthys cyanospilos, assembly GCF_059441005.1. Classification (NCBI taxonomy): domain Eukaryota; kingdom Metazoa; phylum Chordata; class Actinopteri; order Syngnathiformes; family Syngnathidae; genus Hippichthys; species Hippichthys cyanospilos. The sequence continues at coordinate 12,576,228 of NC_142385.1, forward strand.
ACATCATTTTGGTAAATGACGGTATTATAGAACGAATTACCTCCTCGAGATCGTCGAGTTCCTCCAGACGATTGCGAACTTTCTCTGAGACAGCAGAGGATCCAGAATTCTGGGAATTTCCTGGATGGACAGTACACAGTTTGCACTTTTATTTACACATTTTTAAAAGGAAAACTAAATCAAATATTTGTAATAAATCAATCATGAATGCAAAATACAAATCGAGCCATTTTATACATACATTTTTAAATAAAATGATGAAATTTATGAAAAAAAATAGTAAAGAAACTAGTGAAATACTGAAATTGTCTTCACACTTTTCAATTTTTTTTTAAATGTGTGGTCAGCAAAAATTATACAAAAAAGAGAAATTATACAAACTTATGTCTTACCGCTGTCAGAGCCCATGCATAGATTCTAAAAAGAAGAAGAAAAAAAATTCAATACTAAAATGCTATTTAGTGCAAAGGCATATTTGTAAGAATAATAGGGCAGCGAGAAATGATGATGATGATTATTTTTACACCATAAGTATGATGTGTCCCAAGCTTGTGACCGACTCACGATGGATAGTTTTTCAGTGGTGGTGAACCTCGCCAGGATCTCGCCTCTCCTCATCGACCAAGGCTCAAAATCCGCTCCCACTCGCTCGTCGTCCTTCTCCCCCTTTTTCTTTGTGTCCTGAAAGCACAAAACCTTCACTTTAAAATATATTTTCATGATGTAATATTGATCAGAAATCAGCGGTAGCGTAAAAGTGCTACTGACCCCTGCGTAGGAGATGTGCGTCATAGATGGAGTCTCAGCTGCAAACATGGACAGTGGATCGGTTCCGTCCAAAATGGAGCTGAGGGGGTCCGGCGCAGCTAAGGAAGAGGAGGAGGACGAGGAGGAGGTGCTGCCTTTGCGAGTTCCGCGGCGAGCTCTGCTGTCCGTCACCTGAAGACGGGTCAACAAAAAGGGGACGATTTTTCGATTATTTGTAAGTCATAAAATAAATACTTCATTAGAAGTTGGTGGATTTTGATTATGATTGTCCACTTCTAATACATGATAAGTTTTCCCAATCTGACCAGTCAGGCAGACTAGGCATCATACCAAAATAGGTTTGAGGGGATGGGCATCAGATAACTCAAGCGGTGTTGCTTCCAGGCGGGCTTTTTGCAGCTCAGCGTCATAATTGCGCCACCGGGAACGCCTGTGTGAGTAAGGACAAATATCAACCGTGAATACAGAAACACTTGTAAATTGTACTCATATAATAAAACAATACGTGTCACACAAATAGGTTTTTTGTTTATGCTTTGGAGGTGCAGTTTTGTAATTGCAGTTTGTGGGAGAGAATGTAGACTGCTTGCTGACTGACAAAGATTTTGAGGTTGTAACAAATGGGTAAAAACGGTGTTGGAGTATTTTTATCATGGGGAAATTAAAGTCTTAACAGTAGTTTTGTTTTTTGGAGTGAACTCTTGAATCGTGTTTGCATGGTCTAAATCTAAGGGATTAAATTTAACATTTTGGTATTTATATTTGGCTTTATCAAGTTTTTAGACATTTAGTGAGGAAACCCTCAAAATACAAAAAAGGGAGACAACCCACAACTGAAACGTAGTTGCATTTAACCGAAATAACCACAAGAACTCTCACATATCTTGCTTGTGCAGAAATTCCAAGTAGCAAATTTAACGTGAATGCAAAACAAGCACACTTTGTATTTAAAATTGCAAAATAACGGTCACATTTATGTGACGAAACTTTGAAAATTCTGAGTTTAATTTGTGGTGTAAGAACAGTATTTAATTTTTTTAGCTTAAGAAAAAAGAATCTTACCACATCACAGCAGCCATTTTTCAGCGATCACATGACATCCTGTACTTCCTGGTTATGGCATATGTCCGGGTAATTAGAAAAAGCGTGAAACATGTTTGCCATATATTGTCTTATTAAACTCTGTCATTAATGTAACGCAATATTGCGTTATCATCTGTTCTGTATTCGCAACAAGCGTGAACTGGCTTTAACATTTTCATCAGACTAAACTTCATTACCCAGAATGCACCACGCTAGTAAGACCCCATCAAAGAGAACCAAAAAGAAGGATGTTAGTTCCCACATTGTTGTCTCAATCTCACTGTGATGTGGCAAAGCCTGAAAAAAAGGATAAAACTGATACCCCACAACCACCCACCTGCCACAAATATTTACATCTCCCTTTTAAGGTAGATTCTTATTTAATGCATGGTGGTTCGAATGCATTATTGCAGGGCTTGGTGAGTGACTCATCTTGGCAATAAACGATCTTGGAATTACAGACGCTCTTCGGCACTGATGTAAAAATTTGGAAATCCTTCAAATATGACGTGACCATAAGACTGTCACTTTATCTAAATGTCCACACGGTTCACCTGACCAGGTAATGCATGTGAACATTTCGATAGATTGCCTAATGTGGATATAAACTTCCTTTTTCAATTTGATTTAGCGTGTTGTTTGTGGACAGCTAGCATTCGGCTAACACTGCAACCATTGCAGACTATTGCATACAAGAAGAACGTTTAAACTGCATAATTCTGCATATCGATTTGTGAAATTGCGCTCTAAATAATAGGTACTATTGAAGATCTAATTCGATATAATTTGAGAGCATGAGGACTAAATTAAACCAAATGAAAGCTGGCGCATAATCCAAATCATCACAATGGACATTCAGTACAGGAGAAAATAAAACGATTTTTTTCTTTGTTGTTTGAAATTAACCAATTCCGATCCCTATTTGTGTTTAGTGCGTATTAATCAAGCAATGCAAATTTTTTTATTATAGATTATTCAGAAATAAAGTAGTGATAAAATGAAGAATGAGGAAGATTCTTGTCTCATATAATTAAAAAAATAAAACTGTTTTTTTACAGAATGACAAATTGCACTTGTGGTTAGCACATCTGCGTCACAGTTGACAGGCTAGAATAATTGATAAAAAAAATCATGAACGTGATAACAAATGTACTAATTAGATTCCATTAAATATTCATGCATTGAATGAAAGTGTAGCGTCTTTAAGTAGCAAGCTATAAAGTCCGTCACTTTCCTTGGCCACAAATAATTAATGTAGCGCTATTTTCGAACAAAAAAAAAAAGTCTTACCTATGTAATCAATACTCCAACTCCCAGTCTTCATATAATGTGCCCAAGATCAGGTGGCCCCTTTTTTCCTCCTTAAGAAATTCACTCCCTTTTGTGTTCCCCTCTTATTGGGTTACCACTTTCCATCCCAATACTGCTTTTGGCCGAGTGAATTATTAATTCGGTTTGCTTTTTGTGGCCTGGCAGGTGGCAGGTAGTCGTGCACTTCTTATCCGACTTCCTGCATCCGCCATGGAAAAGTCGCTCGGCGTCCGGCTTGACTACGACGAGCTTCTTTTTTACGCCGCCTGTGTTTCTAATTGTTGGTGTGTGTGTCTGTGTGTTTTTGTGTGTCTGGAAGGCAGGGTGTGTGGGCGAGGAGGTGGTGGTGGTGGTGGTATGCGCGTGGGCATCATCTGGAGGTGGCATCTCTCCCGGGCAATGCGACTAGCGCTGGGATGGTGCCGACAGTACCGGTCGAGGACAGGAGACGGTATCAGGGGAGGTCGAGCGCAGCCCGGCGGCGGCCTCGGAGAGCTGTGGAGCTACGGCAAGCTGCTGCTCAAGTCGCTTTACTTCAACAGCCTCAGCAATTCCGACACCGCGCTGGATTGCGCTTTCGAACCCATCTACTGGATCGTGGACAATGTGACTCGTTGGTTTGGAGTGGTGAGTGTTCGCTCGTGACCTTTTGAGGCCCGCGCCGCTTGCGATATTTTCCAGAGTCAAATTCCTAACACTTGAGGCACTTGAGTTGAAATTTGAGGTGAAATTTTGCTACTTTTGCACTTAAAGAGTTAATGAATAAGAAACAAACAAAGAGAATTTTTCATATGTTTACAAGTACCGTATTTTCAGCAGTATAAGGCGAAGCGGATTATAAGGCGCACCCTCAATTAATGACATATTTGAAACTCTTTTCCATATATAAGGTGCACCGGATTATAAGGCGCACCCCAACTAATGACATATTTGAAAACCTTTTCCATATATAAGGCGCACCGGATTATAAAGCGCACCCTCAATTAATGACATATTTGAAAACTTTTTCCATATATAAGGCGCACCGGATTATAAAGCGCACCCTCAATTAATGACATATTTGAAAACTTTTTCCATATATAAGGCGCGCCGGATTATAAGGCACACCCTGAATTAATGACATATTTGAAAACGTTTTCAATAGTAAGTTCGAAGTAATAACAAAAATAACTCTAAACTCTCAAAAGCATATTAACGTAACGTCAATATGAGCAACCTTGTTCAACTGTAAACACACAAACAGGTAAAGCTTATCAGTTCATTCCCCATCTACGAATCCCAATCTCAATATTGATCCATATATAAGGCGCATCTGATTATAAGGCGCACCATCAGCTTTTTAAAAAAAAAATAATGCTTTTGGGTGTGCCTTATAGTGCGGAAAATACGGTAACATTGCAGTACCTAGATTTTTGAGGGCCACATTCTGAAAAATAATAAGACTTGAGGCCATGTTTTTTTTAATTTATTACTTTATCCTATTAAAAATCAATAAAGCAGGTAGTCACAGATACAAATACAACTGTTTTTATGTTTGTATTTATCGTAAATCAATTACTTTTTGTACTTTAGTACAATTAGCGGTTAAACTACCAGTACTTTTATTAGCTGAAGTAATTGATTACTTAAGTGTGTACTAGGTAACTACTAAAGTAATCGATTAGTTTAATGAATTACATCCTAAGTAATCAATTACCTTATACATGAAATACTGTGGTAATTTAGTACAAAAGGTGGGCAAGTTATTTGAAGAAAAACAAAAAAAATCAAGGCTTTTTGTTAAAAGTGATGAGATAATTAAATTTTTTTTTCAGTGTTTACCATCAAACCAGATTATGATTTTTTTTTTTTTTTTAAGATAAGCTTTTATGAGACACCCCTTATATTTCTCACTTGTCTCTCAGGTGTTTGTCACACTGGTCATGCTGCTGACGACCTCGGTGGTGGTAATCGTCTATTTGTACGTCCTACCCACAATCCTCGGCACCTACGCCGCGCCTTGGATCGTCTGGCACCTGTGCTGTGGCCACTGGCTACTGGTTATGGTGGTCTTCCATTACTACAAGGCTACCACCACCTCCCCTGGTCACCCGCCTAAGGTACCCGCTTGATCCCCTTTCTTTGATAACAACAAGCGATTAAAGATAATAACACACTATTGGAACAATTTGGAAATGTAATCATAGTTTTTTCATTAAAAACAAAACAAAAAAAAAAGATTATAAAATTTCACAAACCTGCAAATAAATGTGTTCTTAACAACCAACAGGATGTTTTAATCGTAGGTCTAGTTATCATTAAATGATGTCACATGGGGGGGTGGCACCCCTCCGGAGGCTGCCATGTCTGTTATATAAATGCAGCACCTCCTGCTGTCCGTAATGAAAAAACGTCTTCCACATTGTCACTTTAATTAAGAACTCCACTATCTTACTAATCATGTATTTCCATGACATTTATCTGCACAAATAGATTAACTAGAGTGCGCAGTAAAACGACAAAATGTTATTACCCTTGTGCAGGATTTTGACCATATTTGGGTCATTTTTTCCCACGTCAATTCTCGCAGTTTTATAGCCAAGTGATGGCACACTCATACTCGTGTGATAACTAAGTGGTCGTGACATGATCAACTTGGACATGTTTTCACCATCTGGGTGAAATTTCAGCTCCCTAGTGTCTTCTTTCAATGCTTTCCCTTTATTGGAAATGCCTTTGATAAAAATGATTGGACAACATACTGCACAAAGTTTTTTGAGGCAAAATTATCTAATAATTATCTAATAGCGAAAAATAAAATAACTTAATTGCTTACTAGCTCAGAACCTCACTTGTGCTACTTGATGGATTTACTAGTTTGAATTACAAGATGTAGTACAGTAGTTTTTATATTACTGCACCAGATTTAGAAATGTTCATAAATGTTTTAGCTGTAAATGTGAAATGAATTAGCGGCAAAAGAAATCACTAGCGCGCAATTAGAGTGCTGAATTTGTTTATTTCTTTTAGGACAATGTCCACATTCCCGCAGTGTCCATTTGTAAGAAATGTATCAATCCAAAACCGGCTCGGACGCACCACTGCAGCATCTGTAACACGTAAGAGCATCATGCTTTTTTTTTTTTTCATGAAGATAATTGAACTGTAATTATCTGAAAGAAAAGTAGTGTTTTCCATATTGTGGTTTTGGTCAGTTTTAATAATGACGTGTTATGTAATTATGCTTACTTTACAGCTGTATCTTGAAGATGGACCATCACTGTCGTATCCTTGTAACAAAAGCATCTACAGTGAATTTCAGACTTTAAGTCACAACTTTTTTACTCGTGATTTGAACCCTGTGGCTTATAATCTAATAGGGGTTTATTTGCAGTTTTTTTTTTTTTTTTACTAGCCACCAGGGGGCAATCCACCAGAAAGCAAATGTGTGTAAGGTGTCTATTTATGGAACAACTATGAAAAAAAAAAAAAAATATGTCAATCAATATAACAATTAGGTATAAGTTCAGTAAGATCTTTTGTAAAAGTTTGATTAATTATGATGATTATGATCAAATATGAGGCAATTTTTTTGAAAAAAGTGGTCAATACTATCTCATGGCATTTTAAGAAAGAAAAGTGCTAATATTTTGTTTTATTGCCTAGGTTTTTGTACTATAAGTAGTTTTTTTTCTCACGCTTCCACAGTACTGCCTAGCTGCAATTTTCTTACTAGCCACTAGGGGGCAATCTCCTGGTAAACAAAGGGAGACGGAAAAAAACGCTTGATTTGGAGTTTGAACTCCTATTTTACTCTGCAGCGTTCTGTCATCGTTATGCTGAAAATATGTTCGTACGAAAAATGTAGGCATGCCCCTCAAATTTTGCTGCTGCAGCTGATATACCGTTGTAATCCGAAATGTGTAAATTTATATTAAGAAATATCATGAAAATCACGTGTTGAACTGACCATGCACCCAGCTTGGCTCAACAACTGCGTGGGCCATTTCAACCACCGCTACTTCTTCTCTTTCTGCCTCTACATGACGCTGGGTTGCATCTACTGCAGCGTCAGCAGCAGAGACATGTTCCTGGAGGCCTACAATGCCGTCGAGGTGAGCTTGGATTGAGAGCAAATATGTTATAATAGTTTGATTTTATTTTTTTCAAATATGTATAATTTGAATTTTTTTACATACATATTACAATTAAAGAAATATTTTGGGTATTTTATTTATTCCTGTTAGGGATGTAATAGTCATGTAAACGATGCCGGGAATTTTTGTTCTTTCTTCAATAGATATATGAATCACTGGAAGAAAAATTGCATGAATTATGATAACCTAGATCAGGAACTTTAATGAAATTTCTTAAAGGGACAAAGTGTAAGATTCAGACCATTTTTTATTACGGACTGCAGGATGTATTGTTACTATTGTCCATAGCTATGACAGAGTGGTAGCCTCTGGAGGGGTGCCACCCCCCATGTTATATAATTTAATAACGAGACTTATATTTAAAACATACTGTTGGTCGTTAAGAACACATTTGCAACTTTTTGAAGTTTATATTCATTGAATTTATTCCCTTTTCATGAAAAATGGTGTAAATCCTACACTTTGTCCCTTAAAGATTATTTTCTTATTAGATATGCATTAAACCTTGTGCAGTATTTTGATCATTTTTGGGTCATTTTTATCCACATAATCCTCTGAGTATTTTAGCCAAGGGATGGCACACTCGCTCCATGACATTTTGTCACCACCTGGGTGAAATTTCAGCTCCCTATTGTCCTCTTCAAAGCTTTCCCCTTCTTGTGAAATGGCTTCAATGGTAGCGTGAAAACCAAGTGGACAGTCGATGTTGAACTTTGACTTGTTGTCTGCATCTGGGTGAAATTTCAGCTCCCTGGTGTCTTCTTTCAATGCTTTCCATTAAATGTGAAATAACTGATGTAAAGATCAGTAGATGGAACAAAATACTGCACAAAAGGCTCGAACGAAACTCAAGGTTAATATTTCATTTGCTAGAGACATATTGGTGGAGAATAAATAAGCTTTGATAAATAAATATAATCTTGTCATTTCATATGTCCTCCAGTCTTACTATCAGACCCGTCCCCCGCCGTACACGTCCACAGAGACGACCGCCCACAAATGCATCATCTTCCTCTGGGTGCTGACCAGGTGACCGCGTTCGCCGTTTCCCGTGGCCGCCATATAATCGGCGGTGACAATGGTACCTGAGCGCTCGCTTCCCCCGTAGCTCCGTGGCGGTCGCTTTGGGAGGGCTGACCCTGTGGCACGCCGCGCTCATCTGCCGAGGGGAGACCAGCGTGGAGCGCCACATCAACCGCAAGGAGAGGAAAAGACTAAAGGAGCAGGGCAAGGTAGGAAAAAGGGGCGGGGCCAGTCAGCAATGCTCACATTCCTTCATCCTAATGTATGACTGGCTTCCAGGTGTTCAAAAATCCATATCATCACGGGAGGATGGAAAATTGGAAACGGCTTTTTGGCGTGGAGACGCGCGAGTGAGTTGGCTTGCGTTCCAATCCTTTCTGTATGCCATAATAAAAAAGTAAAATAAATGTTTCATTAAATAATTAAAAGCGTCATGAACTAAATGTTTCATTAATTTAAAAAACATTTAATTAATGACACACTGTTGCGGTGTTTCATGCATTTAGTTTATCTTTCAACCTCGCAAGTTTTATGGGCGGGTCCTCACACCTGATTGGTTACACATCCATCAAACTTTAACTCCCGAGGTTGACAAACTAAATGCATGAAACAGTGCAACAGTGTGTCATTAATTAATGTTTCATTAATTCATTCAAAGTGTTTTTAAGGAATTATTCTAATTGAATCATTGTACATTTAAAAAACTTGCAAATGAAGGTGTTCTTAATGACCAATAGTATGTTATAAATATACTCATCAGTCTAGTTATCATGAAATATTACATTACACTGATTGTTAGAATACCACACCAACATAATAGTAACACACCTGATGTGTATGCCAGAGTACCCTATGGTAGTGGGTAAAACAACAGTTACATGTATATTATATGTATATTATATTTCATATTAAACAATTGTAAAATTGTAAACTTACTGAACTTACTTACTTACTGAAAAAAAAAAAACCTCTGCATACCTATTTTGTCGTTGTTTGTGTTTTGTTTTCCAGTCAGTGGTTCACACGTGTTCTCCTGCCATCGAGTCATCTTCCCAAAGGTGACGGCATCATCTGGGACTGCATTTTTAGCAGGAGAGATCCCATGGCCATCTGAGCCATCCACACCTCAAGAGCCATCATCTCCTCTTGCTTCTCACCACGGTGTTGATGAAGGGGATTTTTTTTTTTTTTTTTTTTAAACGGTCAGCCTCCAGGTGCGTTTCATTGTAGAAGTGAAGGACAAATGATGAGCAGCAGGTTGATTTTTGGACCACCTTTGTGCCTAACGCAGACTTCCAAATAACTGTCAAATGTTAACTCAGCTGTTTATGAAATTTTCACGCAATGGGATCAATTTATAGAGAATTATCCAAGCTACACTCAGTGGACACAATTTTAATGTATTTTTTGGGACTATAAAGCACGCTGGATTATAAATCGCACCAACAAAACTTGAACAGAAAATCGATTCGAAAATAAGAGCAGCACCAACATAGTTGGGATTGTTAGAATACCGCGCCAACACAACAGTAACACACCTGATTGCGTTTGGTAGTGGAGAGTGCCCCTAGTGGTGAGTAAAACAGCACTTCAAAATCTATATGTTGATCATCATCTTCTGTTTACTAGATCGCCCTCTTGTGGCTAGTGAAAAAAAAACTGCAGGGCTCAAAGCGCGAAAAATCATGTATCATCCATTTTCATCTTTGCATTTGCAGTTTTTACGTTTCAAACCATATTTGGCGTTACCCGGTGTCCCTAATGATACGGCCACCGAGTGTCGCATCATATTCGTACTGAGAAATGTCACTGTTAATCTACTGAGAATATTTGCACATGTGGCACTTTATAGTGAGGAAACGGGACTTTTTTTCTAGAAAACAAACTGGAATATCATACAACGATAATGTGGATACTGTGTTGTGTTAAGTGTGTGTGTGTTATGATACTATCCTTCATGTTAACTCATTCATTGCCAATGACGGCTATAGCCGTCCATTTTTGGTACTGAAATAATTATCCTACTATACGCCATTGGCATGTATAGCAGAAAATGCATCACTTGAAACAAATAACTAATTTAATGTAATTTTGCGGAAGAACATTTTACTCATTCATTGCCAATGACGGCTATAGACGTCCGTTTTACCCGGGCTGGCAGTGAATGAGTTAAGGGGAGCTGTGGTGCCAAATAATGAAGAAGCTGTCCCGTGCCTTTTTTTTCTTCTGTGAATTACTGTTCTAGATTTGGACTTTAAAACAAATCTATAATACGATATGTAGTTGCCATGGAAACGAGACTGTGAGTGATACCCCCACCAAAAAAAAAAAAAAATGGACTGTGCTTTTTAATAAAAAACTTACTGCTACTGTATTTCATTTTGTGAATCAATATGAGACCAAATGCTTTATGCATCATTTTAAAAATCACGTTTTAATTCTTTTATTAGGCATTTTAAATAATTTCCTTGGCATTAATGAGGTTTAAAGTTGACCAACCTTGAACCATGGTATAGATGTGGGGACTAAACTTTGAGCAAAAATGAGCAGCAAAAAATGAAAGCTAACATAGCAGTAATGAACACTAAAAAATTGGAATTTTTTTGAATTAGCTTTAGGTCCATCTCATTATTTACATTGTGTGGCTCAAATTTAACTCATTCAATCCCAAAGACGTATTTTTACGTTGTTTTTTTGTTTTTGTTTTTTTTTAGGTCAAGACATTCAATCTAAGGTATTTATACTTAAAAAAAAATCAAGTATTTGGCTAAAGGAGAGTCTAAAATGGCTTTTTTCTTTTTAGTACTACTTTAGGTAATCAAATAATAAAGTACACGATTATTTTAGGGAACCAAAATAATCAATTAGATATCTAAGTACTGAAATAATCGATTACCTCGGTCCTCGGGTAATTATTAGCGAAGAAATGCGGACACTACTTAAGCAAGTGATTAGTTTACTCAAGTAATAGATTACTTCGGTACGTAATTACCAAAAAAAAGATTACTTTAGACCTTCCTTTAGCTGAAGACGTTAAAAAAACATAAAAAAAATACGTTTTTGGGATTGAATGGGTTAATAATGTGTACTGTTTTTAACTATAGCCACAACCCATCTCAAATATCGTACTTTGGCACATCTATAATCCTAAATCATCTGAAAAAGACGTCGCTAAATAATACTTTAAGGCCCCGTTCACTTGACGACATTACATGCTTCAGATGACAGATTTAATGAAAAAAAAAAGGTACACATATAAATAAATGTTAAATGATATTACAGAGGTCATTTCAGATCTCTCAATTGTGCGTTTATGAAAATATGAGGAGCCACGATGAATTTTAGCGGGAAGATGAATATTCTTTTTTTTAACCAAAATAATCACCTTCCACCAGGACTTCCCATAAGGAACCTTAAAGAAAAAGGGACAAGATACATTATTGGAGAACAATAAAAATGAATAAATTCATTAAAAATGAAAAAAAAAGCTTCAAATCTCATTGTTACCATTCGCATCGCGCTTGTACGGCTTCCTTCCTCACCAGCCTCTTCTTGTCATCTAGAGGCCTGGCCAAGGCCCGCAGAACTCGGGCCCGAAAAGGTAACACCTACGAGTTAAATTTAAAAAAAAAATCACTATGTGAAATACATTTCATGGTATATGAGTTTTACTTATTATCCTGGCGCCACCTTGGGGCATCTGGTTGTTGTTGAAATGATTTGAGGAGCTTCATAGCGCTCTGCCACCATCTTGTGGCAACCATAGGAAATTCTAAATGTAGTTGGTCCCCGATATTTTCCAAAATAAAGTCCTGATTACTTATTAATTGGCCGTAAACACACACATACCTAATGTAACTTATTATTTTATTAACTGAATACCTAAAATAATTCAATACCTAAATTAATTGATTACCTTTAGGGAAGGGTAGTCAGTTATTTTAGTGCTTTTAGTACCTAAAGTAATCGATTGCTTTAGGTTTATAGTATCGATCGCTTTAGTACTTGTAATACCAAAAGTAATCAATAACTTCAGCATTTTTTTGGACCTAAAGTAATCAATTACTCTAAGTACTTTTAGTATCTAAAGTAGTAAATCAAAAATCAATCAATTACATCAGTACTTCATGCATTAGCGACTGAATTCTTAATTCACCATACATACACACTGTATTTTTTGGACTATAAGCCACAATTTTTTTTCTCATGATTTGAGACCTGCGGTCCTAATGGATCAATGGCTGTGCTCAAAAACAGTTTTGCAAATCTATTAATAAAAATATAAAACTTACGGTATGTCAAATATATATACACACACACACACACACGTGTTCTCATCATTACCTCATGCTCAGGAAAGCGGGAAAGGGCGTGGACGCAGCGCAAGGACGCGATCTTGACTTTCTGCGAGACAGCATAGATCCAAACAAAGTTGTCTGGTGCGCATGTCAACGCTACGCTAGCGACACGCCGGACTAACCATGGCTGGAGCAGACGTGAGGGTCAGCAGCCTGCTGACCAAAGCCTCCAGTTGTTGGACGAGCGCCGGTGGCGGGTCGGCGATGACGGGCTCCAGACAGGACAAAGTAGACAGCTGGATGCCCTGCTCGGGATATGTCAGGGCCTCAAGCAAAAGCGACAGCAGCTGGACACACACGCGCACAGAGATTTTACAATCGCTTTTGTTTCAGTAGCATGAGTTGTGTTTTTGTTCTGTTTGTTTATCTTGACTCACCGCTGGTAGTTCAGTAACTTGAACCTGTTTGGGTAGTTTGTTGACTATGTTGGACAGAGCCTTTAGGTAGTTTGGTTTCTTTTCTGGGAGAGAAACACAAATCAGAAAAAAAAAATATATGATTGACCCTTAAGTGGTATTTTGACCATTTTGGGTCATGTTCTTTCACATCATTCTTGCGGTATTTTAGCCAAGGGTTGGGCGCACAGCTGGTAATGTGATAACTAAATGGTGGTACCATGTTGAACTTTAACATGTTGTAACCATCTGGGTGAAAATTCAGCTCCCTAGTCTTGTATCAATGCTTTCCCTTTGATGTGAAATATATTTGACAAGTTCACCTTGAGAAGCCGCGTTGAAACCGCGCACCAACTTGGCCGAGTTTTCGCTGAAGAAGCGTTGGCGGTACATAATGCGCACATCTGCGTGGCAATTGCGGCTCAGGACGTCTGCGGAGTCGCTCATCAGCAGCGAGAACCCGTCGGCCGCCACGGCGCCCAGATCGGCATCGTCGAGCAGCCAAAAGAGCTTAAGTGAGATGAAAAAACACGTAAGATGGAGTTACAATGCCGACGACATGATTTATTTCTGAATTATGCAAGAAGTAGGCGTATATGGAAATAAAACTGTTTTTACCTTGTCAGTCAGTATTGTGCATGCCGGGTGATAGCGGAGCAGCAGAGCCTTGGCAACCTGCACACACAAGCAACACCGGCAATATTTTCAGCAGTCAATAATTGTCCCTCAAATTTTGTAAAAGTGCCAGAATGCTTTACAAGACATCTTATGCTAACAAGTTCATTTTAACATTTAAAGGGATAGCCCACTTATTTACTGTGAATTCCTAAAAGCTGCAGTTTCTCACACTTTGAACCCTGTGACTTAATTGCAGTTTTTTTCACTAGCCACCAGGGGGCAATCACAAAAGAAGACAGAAGACCCTATAGAAGTATTGATACGGACTTTGAACGGCTATTTTACTCGCCACTAAGGGGGACGCTCCACTAATAAAATCAGGCATGTTACTGTTGTGCTGGTGCAGTATTCTAAAAATCTGAATGTGTCGGTGTTATGTTAAAAGATGTGCAAGTGTGCTCAGTCTATGTAGAAGACAGGATGTTGATGTAATCAGGCAGTTTGGAAACAAAAGCTTGAAATAGCCCCCAAAAACATAACATTCCCGGTAATATCTTTCTCTGTAAATCTCTGAGGTTACAGCCTGGATCTTACACTGTGGCATATACATGACAAAATTAGATTTTCTATCAATTTTTGGACGATTCGGTTTATAATCCAGTGTGCCTTGAAGTCCAAAAAAAATGCAGTAGTAATTTTTTGCAGTAAAAAGTTAATATTTCGTCAACAAATAACTTTCAGTAGACTTTTTTTAGACGGTAGCATAACACCAGTATTACCGTATATTTGAGTTAGCATGAGTTGAGGGACTTACCCATATCATGAGAGTGAACGCCTGCATACGAACACTTAAAACTGCTGAGTTCAACTCATTCAAGATTCTGCTCGTTGTCTTTTGAAGTAGGATATCAAGAGAATCACCTAAAGAGAAGATATGATTTTTACGGTAAAGGGCAGCGCTTAGTTAAGGGTCCACTGACCAAAAGTAACTAACCCGGAGGGATCTTGTTGACCAGGCCAGCAAAACACTTGGCAGCGGAGGTGTATGACATCTGGTGGCTGCAGGTGCAACTCATCTCTTCCAGCTCTACAAGCAGGCGCTCCAATTGCGGCACCGCAAACTAAAAGCAAAGGAGCTTGTTAAAGGGAAAGTTAATTTTATATATATGTATATTAAAAAAGGCTCTATTAAGACTCACGGTGCGGGGTAAAGAACACACACATCCCATCAGCAAACAAATCATCTGAGACTGCCTCCACGAGTCCCGATGTTGCTTCTGGGAAGACCAAACAAAGACGCAAGTAGGTCAAACTGACAGTGCGCAGGCCAGAAGATAAAACGCATTCAGACACTTCCCGCTACTACAATCCAAACAAAACCCAACGCGTACATTTGCGAGCAGCTTGATATGCGAAGGGAAGGAGTTGCCGGGCAAAAAGGAGACATCTCCATCCAGGAAGAGCGACACAAACCTCGCTGCTGTCTGGCCCGCCAGTCTAAAAATAACAAAACGAGATGAGAAACTACAACAGGAAACGCAAACTTTGTGAGCAACCGCTGACAGGAAATAAACATTGACAGTAAACCTGAGAGCTTGTATGACATTATAATGTATGAGCGAGATCCTATATGGGTGTAATTTGACTTGCGGTTTGTGTGTACTAACATAGGTTGCAGCCTGGAGCAAGCTGTACTGATGACAGCGACCATGGTGGACAGAACCGCCTTGTCTGCAAGTGGACTAGATGAATTTTCACCTGAAACGGCAGCAAACCCAATCAGAAAAGCTACAAATGAAAATAACCTGCTGGGATGGGCAGCGAATAAAAATGTGGATTTTACGCACCCTTAATAGCTGCTTGTAATGCTAGTGAAAGCAAGTGTGGGACGACGACGTCATGAAAGCATCGTCCAGAGGCTTCGGTGTCTTCAACCCGCTCGGCAATTATTTTTAGGCTGCTGCACGCCAACACTGCTTCTTCCAATGAGAAACCGAGTTCACCTGCCGAAATACAAGGTTCCGAGTCAGTTGCGAAGTAAACATCACCATAAATTTCGGCCTATAAGCCGCACTGGCATATAAGCCTCAGCAGCAAAAAATAAGCAAAAAAAAAATATATTAGAAAAAGGGCGATTTATAGTCGGAGATTTACGGGAAATCTAAATTGTAGCTCAAGCTAAAGCTAAACCACTTTGTACATATTTTTATACTGTTAACACTATATTTTCAAAACTCCATTCGAGCACAGCTATCGATTCACATCTTATCAGTTCCATTTCATAGCTATTCAATAAATTGAAACCTCGAACAAATACACACTTTTGCTTTATTGGTAGATTGCCCCCCGATGGCTAGTAAAAGAACTGCAGAAAAGCAACACTGGACTATAAACCGCAGGGCTCAAATCACTAGAAAAAAGTTGTAGCTCATCCACAGCTAAACCACTTTGTACATATTTTTATATTGTTAATATTTGTTCCAGAAAATGACACCTCAAACGAATACAAAAATTCGCTTTACCGACGGATTGCTTGGTGGCTAGTAAGAAAAAATAAACAAAAAAACTGCAGCTCCGCCAATGTGGACTATAAGCCACAGGCCTCAAATCATTAGAAAACAAATTTCTAGTACGATATTTACAGTCAATCTGAGTCGAAAATGGATGACTGTTTACCAGAATGTGCTGCGCTGAGAACTTCTAAGAGGACAGGCGTGGTCTCCTGAGCAACACTGGGCTTGATGGAAATTGCCGCTAACACCGACAAACAGCGCTGGCGCACTGCTGGCTTTGTGTGTTGCATGGGATCTCCATCTTGCTCCATCAACTCTGAGCATAAAATTATAAAAAAAAAAAAAAAAAAAAAAAAACATTAAAAATGGGGCTGCAGCTAACAATTATTTTAATCATCTACTCATCCATCTATTTTTTTAAAAAAAAAGTCAAAATGCCAAATTATTCTAATTAATTTACTCTTAATTTGAAAACTGGACTGTTCCTATCATGCCATTGAAAACCCCAAACCAGATTTCCCGGTACCTGCAGAAACCTTATTAAAATCTCGAGTACCCCCATTTAAGAATCATGGATGAGAATTGTTCTAACAAAGTGACCGGTGCAGCCTGAATATGTTTTACGGTGAAATAAAAATAACTTGGTCTCTTACCAGAAAGGATGACTTTTTTTAAGCTCGGTATCATATTGGTGATGAAAACAGTGGGGTGCAGTTCTGCCAAGGCTCCAGCGCACGATACCAGAGCAACACTGGTGGCGGGAGAAAATAACGTCATTTATAAGGCGAGAGAAAAGAGCAAGGAAAAAATATTGGCTGACCTGACTGCGTCGTCTTCATCTGACAGCACCAGTCGAACCAAATGATCGATAGCCAGCTGGATTTGAGAGCTTGATAACAAACCTAAAATTGAAGAAAAAATTCTAAAGTCAAGAGTTTTATTGTCATATGGATAATAACACTACAGAACGAAATCCTTCTTGTTTACTTACATTCCACACAATAATAAAGTAGGCAATAAAAAAAACAGTAAAAGGGCAACAAGGGCAGTAATAATGAGGCACTAAGAAAGCAATAGACTCACATTCTGAATGTATTATAGTGTATAGTATTGAAAATTTATTCATTTAACAACTCTGATTATGAAAAATTGTGAAACATTGTTTTAATGTTGGTTACTCACCCTGAACCCCCCCAAAGTGTTATTTTTTCTTCATTGATGCATTTCTAAGTATTTCTTGCTTATTCTGCACTCTCATACAAGCAGGTAAATATAACTTGAGAAAAGCTTATGGCGACAAAAGACATTTGTCCCCTACACCGCCCTCGTACTGCCAGTGCAGGAGTAAATACACACCGACCTTAATATGCATCTTTTAATTTCGTTTTACTGTAGAAAATGCCAAAATGGTGAAAATGTGTGTTTGGGAGTACGAAGATGGATATCTATCACCCGTGGGTGGAGCTAATGTTATGGAAACTGGGTTGCCATGGGGACCAATTTGATAAGAGAAATGTGTGTCAGTGAATGCGATCTATAGACACTGTTTTGCATTTTAATGTCAGTAAAACGCCTGTTTTGGCTTCTTCATTCATTCCGCGACCCTCATGAGAATGACATGATAAAATGGGTGAGGCAGCCACGCGGTGAGAGGCAGGGCTTCAGTAAACGAGACCTTTCACTTCCTGTTTAGAAATATCGGTGCCTTAAAACTCATTATTTCATATGAAATTAAATCGCCAATGTGCCAAATGTAATTTTTACGCATGTATTTAATTGTGGAAAGTGACAAGCTATCATGACCTAGTTCCATTAAGATTTCGCCGGATCTCACCTGTTTGTCGTGCGAGTGAGACGAGCACAGACATTGCTGTGACCTGCAGGCTGCTGTTGGTCTCCGATAGGGCCGCGAAGGTGACGCAGCACAACGATGGGCAGATATCCGAAAGCACTTGTGTCTCTAACGTACAAACAATTAGGAAGATTAATTTTATAGAACTGTAAACCTTGATTCAATATTGTCTGTATCATCGTCGCATTCTAGAAGTCGTAACGTTCTCAAAAAAAATAAATGCAAAATTAAAAAAGAAGCTCACCGTTTTGTGATGATTCGCTGCTTTTTACAGACTGAATAAAGCGCTGCATCACCTCCAGTAACGTGCGTCTATGAGAACACTGCTCCAAGAAAACACACAAAGGTCATGTGATGTAAATCAAAACTACATATAGAGGACAGTAACGCCATGTCGGAGCGCGTACCTGGTTTCTGCTGTTGTACTGCTCGATGAGCGCGGGCATAACGGCGGCTATCACGATGTGGCTGGCCCTGCTGGAGGCGCTGCAGGCAGCTTGGAGGAGCTTAGCGCTGGGCCACACTAGCTTCAGATCAGGCTCGCTCAGGTGATGCTTGCAGTCTGGAACAATGTACAGTGGACCTCCGTGTTACAACGTCCCTGACTTACGTTATTTTCATGTTGCGACCTGTAATACTGAGTTTTTTTATCCGCTCTTTATGACATTTTCCCGGATTTGCGCCCAAATCAACTCATGACCCTAGGGGCATTTTACTGCTTAATTCAAAGTTGAAAGGGTTAGCCATGGGTCCCAAGACTGCTAGTGATGTCAAAGAGAGAAGTAAGATGATTTATATGGAAACGATGCTGGAGATAACCCTTATCAGGGAATATGGCCATGACAAGCGCCACTCAAAGGTAAATAAATCCTTTCTATATTTATTATTGAGGATGTTTTCTGATTCTATACATGTATATTATATATAAACTTAGCACTTATGACACTATTTTGGTTCCAATTTTTAATATGTATGTACAATTTGGATGTTTTTACCCGGGGTTCTAAACGCATCAGCTATTTAACATAGGTTTGGATTGCCTGTCATACGGCCAATTCGCCTTACGACCCCAACCGCGGAACGGATTAATCTTGTAACACGGGGGCCCACTGTATTGTAAATGATTGACTTTTGAAACGTCAAAAGTTTTTTGTCCTGTTCTTTAGCTACTGTAAATACTGGCTCTCAGTATGATGCACACAGTCGTCTTTTTTTCCCTGGAAAGGAGTTGCGACAGAGTTTGCTAAATATAGTGACAACTTCAGCTTTCGTTAAAAAAAATAAAATAAATAAATCAACTCACAGCCATGCAAGTATTGCTTAGAAGAGGAAAAGTTTCAAGTTAAGGAACTTTTATTATTCATTCTTTTAAAGGACACCATCTAGAGACATCAACTCAAATTAATCAATTACTCGCCCAGCAATGTGTATCAGTGTGAGAAAGTAAAATAAATCACCTTTAAGAACCATATTCAGGAAGGCGCTGAGGTCGTCTTCGGAATCAGAATTTAGAACCGAGCGAGAAAGACAGGAAGTGATGGCGGTAAGAGCAGCGAGGCCAGCTGACTCGATCTTTTCACTTGACGTTTGGAATACCTACAATTAAGGGGAAAAAAAATACCAAGAATAATAAAAATATTTGTATAAGGCTTCTGAAAAATAATAAAGTTGCAGTTCTTACAATAATTGTACAGTAACACAATATGGCACCGTAATTTCCCAAATATAAGACACAGCTATGTATAAGACGCACTCTCAATTTTGGGGTCAAATTTTGGTATTTTTGTGGCAACAATGTAAAAACTATAGCGAAACAGCATAAACCTCTCTTTCTCAATTCTTCAGATTTTCTTGTTCATATCCTTATATATTTCTTGCGGGTTGTATTTCAGCGGTCAGTGAACGCAGCGCCAGTGTAACTGAATGCATTTGAAGCAGTTGCTAATCCTTCTCGCGACGCAACTCGAGTTCATTATTCCATACATACCCGAAGGCGCGCAGCATCCGTTCCATTAATTTTATGATTGTGCGCATATGCCAAAAGACGGCAATTAATAAATGAGTCAAATGGAATACCTTTCCGTGTTGTCCAACTGGTGCACTCAATTGAATTAACTGGAGACAGCATAACCTTTATATATTTTACGTTTTAGTTATATTTCTGTGTGCGAACAAGGATGGAGTCGGACGGGGGTTCGGTCTGCTCGTTTCTTTTACTGAAAATAATGCCGTAAAAACCTCAGCTAGCATGAGCTGCTGTTAGCTGCAACAGCCACTTGCTGCTAACAGCTAACTGACGCCCGCATGCTAGCTCGCCCTGTTACGGTAATTATTTGAAGTAAGAAGTAAATGTGTCATATTTTGAGGAATTACGGTGCTTTATATGCTCCAAACCTCTCTACGCAGTGACGCCCACAGTCCCTCAAGAAATTCTGCCAAGTCCTTGTGTTCATACAGTGCCACACAAGCAGCCTTAAAAAATTAAATGAGAGTGGATGATTCTTCTGAACAGCTCAAATGCTATGATTACGCTCTTGTGAGATTCTCACCAGGGTCTGAAGAGAGTCCAGCTTTGCACTTGGAACGTCCGAGTCCAGCTTCTCAATGATGAGGGGCAACAGAAACTGGAAGAACAGCAAACATTTTTAAAAAGAGCTTCAGTATTGAGAGCATGTGGCAAAATTTCACAATGTACGCATACCTCAGCAAATTTGGGCGTTCCCGTGAGAACTTGTCTGAGTTCTTGTATTAGTTCATCTCTGGTGATACCGTGAGGGTCATTGGGGGGCTGAGATAGGTGGGAACGGGCACAAAAGGATAACATTTAATCCAAACATTTTAAAAAAGCAATAACAGCATGATAATTCCACAATAAAAGTCCAGGAGAAGAATTTTCTCACAACTGAGACAAAGTGTGAACTCACACCACTCTTGTGCAGATCTGAGTTGCCATCATTAGCGCATTAATATTATTAGAGCTATTATGTCTGCTTTCATCCGTTGCTCACCAAAGCAGCTGAACAAACAGAAACTTACCGGGGTGAAGTCAATGGGGAAATAGCAGGAAGTCACCTCAAAAAGCTCCTCGGTAAATTTACCTGCAAAAACATACGGAGGAAGTCGCCTTGATGATGAACATCTTTTTTCCCCCTAAAAGTGCTCAAGAAAGCAAAAATTAATAAAATAAATCACCTAGATTGTAACCTCTATAGATGATCTTCTTAGCAATTTGGAAAGCTAAGAGAAGGTTGCGAGGGTCCCTCTCGCCATCCATCGACTGCACAAAACCGAACACAAAGTCTGCTCCTAAACTTTTCAATTCTGTGGACATACAAAAGGAAATGAAACGTATTCCAGATTCTCAAAACGAGTCTGAAATGTCAAATTTATTATAATCAGTATTATTATTACCAGCCTCTCTGGTGTCTATGATGTGAATGAGCATCTTATAGACGCACGCTCTGTCAGCCAGCATCAAAGACTGTGAGAAAAAAAAAATCATTTTTAAATCATTTGCAACTAAAAATGATATTTTCAATTATGTACATTTGGTAGGTATAATAAAAACAATAAAGTAAACCTTTAGCACAGTAAATCAGGCCCAATATATGTCTCAAGATAAAATTAACCTGTAGGTGCTATTTAATGAAACATTTTTATACTTTCACCACTCAAAAAATGTAAAGGGACATCATACCTATATATTGTTTTTTTTTTTCCCCTCTGGACCATAAAAGTCCCAAAAAAATGGAAAAATACCACCAAGAGGGTTTTAGAAACGCATATTCATCAATCAAGATCCATGTTGTATACCAGCAACATAAAAGATGATTGTAGTGGGTATATGGCTTTAAGTGCTTCTGTTTGAAAATGAAATCACCTGAACATGAACATCCTGAAACAAAGACTTCAGGATGGAAACAGCTGCGCCGGGAGGCAACTTTGGGCATTGTATCTGTAGTGGGGAAAACAAAACAAAAAAAACACTGAACCTGTTATGTTCTTTTTAAATAATAATAATTTTGAAAAGTTTGTATTTTTGCCAAACTCACCAAAGTTTTGAGTCCCTGTAAGACAGGTGGCGTGGTGATGTAATGATCTTTCAACCGGTTCTCATAGAACGCAAGAAGCACTTCCACTGAAAAGACATAAATACATTTATTTTACAAAACAACAGAACAGTATTAAAAAGTTCATTTTAAACAACATCAGCATTATGGTATGACACATTCCACCAATACATGGCCAGTGTACAATTAACTTGGAATTACCCGTATTTATAATTTCAAATTTACTGCAAGGAGCAAAATATTATCTCGCTGACATGATGGACTAAGACGAACATTTTTGAGTAATGTCAGCATTTAATGAGAACATTGTGGTCCGCCACTATCAATGCACTCACTGGTATGTGCACAAATTGTTTTGGTAACTGATTATTTTTGCTACAATTTCTTGGTGGCTGACCAAAGGCACTTTACTGGGATATTGACTCAATATTAGTAGCTTTACTGTGCATGTGTATATATAAGCGAAACACAATGACATTGAATAAACAAAGGAACACCTTCTTTATCTGTGAGGTCTTCATAGCACTCCTGTAAGACTTCCGAGAGCAGCTTGACTCCTCTGGCTCTAGTTTGAGGTTGTGTGCTCATTAAACTCGGTCTGAAGAAAAACAAACGAAAAAACAACAATGAATACATGAGGCCAAAAAGGTCACAAATAAATTAAAGTACCACTCCATTAAGCTTCTACTAACTGCAAAGTTAAAGTGTACACTACTATAAATCACTTAAGTAATGTTTAGCAGTGAAGACTTAATATTTTGTCAACAATTAGGTCATAACGAAATCATTTTCCATGTAGAATTAATAAGAATAAAAACAAAACACAACCATTCACGATTTAGCTTGTGAATGTCACTTGAAAAACCCAGAAAACAGATGACCTATGACCTAAGCCCCAAGTAGATAATCATAATAAAAAATAATAGTTATCAAATTAATTATAAACAAAATATTAACTTTTTACGGATAGTGTCTAAATATCAACAGCAGCTCTTTTAGTTTCGACAGCTCACCCCAATGCTTCCACCAGCTGCAGAATAGTAAACGCTCCATTTTTGAGACCTGAAAATAAACACATACGTATAAACACAAAGAAAGGTGAAAAATATTCGCAAATTATTGCTGAGTCACAAAGGCAGATGAACTTGAAGCATGCAGGTCAAAAGTTTAGAGTTCGTTGACAAGATGCTAGCAAGTAACGTGCAGTAAACACATACTTAAAAGCCACTTTTAAGAATTCTAGCTTCAATAGAGTAGACTTTAGCGCATAATTATTACATATGTTATATAGCAATAAAATCAGATGATGAGAAAACGTGTATTGCGGTTCAATAACCAAAACAGGATGTTGAGACGCTAAGTTAGCTAACCAGCATGCTGCATTGCACGCATTTAAGGAAGCAGCAAAATGTATAAAAATTAAACAGAAAAAATCGAACACGAATTACCCACCTGCGGCTGTATTTTTTGCTTTACTGTCTTGCGATCCCGAGACAAATTCCTCCACTAGTGACACCAGCACCGCACTTTCCTCAGCCATCGTGCCGACCGTCCTCTTCACGCCACCGGTTTACGCATGCGCAGAAAGTTGACTCGCTACATCGAAGGGGTGATTTTAGACTTAAAACGAAAACGTATAAAAACTGACGTTTAAAATCCAATTCCTTGTGTGAGTAAGATAGTTGCGCTGCTCTACGTCGTACATGACCCGGGCAATATTTTTTCGTGACGCCTTCATAGGCAAAACAAATTTATGGATTAGCTTTGAGATGAAGGGCATAAAATCAATCTTTCTAGTCTTCGACAATGTTATGATATTTGAAATTAATACAAAAAATATGTACCTGTTTTTATCAATACTTGTGTTCATTTTAGCTATCGATTTACAGTTATTTTTAATGGTTCTCTTTTATACTGAGTTACATGAACTCATCACTGCATAAGTGACTGCGCAGGCGCAAAAAAAAAAAAGTTCCGCCGAGTAAACCCCCTCCGCTCCGTTAGTAACCTTTTGCTGAAATAGGACTGATATTTAAGGATTTAAACAAGGACACAACAGACGCCGCTTTGGGGTATTGTAATGGGAAAGAGTTGTTTTCAAAACCGTGGCTACTGAACGTCTCCGCACCGTGAAAGGCTAAATTTGTTGAGGAAAATACCATTGGTGCTCGAAGTTTGTGTTTTCCCGACGCGGAAGCTAACTGGCTAAAGTGATTAGCTTGAGCAAGAAAAGTGTTTGGTCGATTTGTCAACAACACAACAAGGGGACAGATTTATTCTTCCATATCTCCTTTTTTTTTAACCGGACGTGTTGAAAGAAAACAGATTCTCCTGGTTAACTATCAAAGTCTTTGTTGGCACCGTGGCCCACGAGTTCTGACGCTCGTAATCGTGTTTGAACACAAGCGATACAGGTAACACGCAAGGGATCCGAAGACTTGGATTGCGACATCAAAACCCGCTGCCCATCATCCCTGCTGGGCTGTTGCTTGGAATGGGGCCCCTGCAGAGTTAGTAGGACTCCTGGAAGCACAGTGCATCCCCTCCCCTCCAGCCATGGGAGGATGTGTGGGAAGATACTGGGAACGATGGGATGATACGCAGAGCAGAGCTTCTTCCAGAAATGGTGGCCGTGGAGGTAAGGAAATCATGCCATGTGATGTGGAGCACTTGTGATTGTGTTTCACTCTTAGTTTGCAACATTGCATCAAATTACTGGGTGCTTTACGAATGTCTGCGCAGTGGTTATCGATTGTGGGCACTTGTTAAACATTTTATACTCTTTTGCAAATGGATTTAACGTACAGTTCGATCATAAGTGTCACAAGAAATGAGGTCAAGGCTGAAACTTTTTTTTAATGCACCTTTTGTGTGGACCCTCGCCACGCATCTATCTGTCCACTGCTGCAAATGTCTCAAGACCTTTCCCCTAAAAGTATAGTTTACCATAAATTTCAGACCATAAGCTGCATGCAATTATAAGCCAAAACAACAACAAATTAACCCAACATACATTTTTTTTATCATGAATAGGCCGCAGGTTACAACATCAAATATTTATGCAGAAAGATGGTGCAGGGTAGATTTTTGTTTTGTTTTTATTTCAAACTTTTATTCTTTTAAACTGCCTGTTTATAGCAACATCAGGTCTTCCGCACCACACTATAGGTCGTAGGTTGTAATGTCAAATATTTATGCAGGAAAATGATAGATGAATGTTTTTTTGCAGGAAAATGATAGATGAATGTTTTTTTCCCCTTTTACAGAAACATAATTCCTTCAACACAGACTTAACACGCCTGCTCATTGAGAAATATGAGCAGCATATTTTCAACACAACACTGACACAATCAGATTTTTAGAATACTGCACCACCACAACAGTAACATACCTGATTAAAAGCACACAAGATGTGTATATTAAATGCTGTCGTTTTCCTTTTCACCCTCTGCATGAAATCCATTAACGATTCACACTGATATCCAGGCTGCAAATATTTTGTTGTGCCCCCAGGAAACACAGCTGGTATTAAGTTTGTTTTCTTGTAGGCTGCTTTCACGGCAAATGCGCAAAAAAAATCCACAAATTAGGATTAATTTATTGGTTTGGTCTGTAACATTTTAGAAAAGAAAACATGTCCATCAATTGCCTAAGTAAAATCAAATATTTAAAGTTGATAAAACACCAAACAGTTTTTACTCCTCATTGTGAGAATGCTTTTGACACAATCATTGTTAAATAGGAGGTTTATTATGTCTTATACGTTGTTGTAAAATCACATTCTTCAAAAGATAAATACTGGCATACTGCCATGTTTTGATCTTTTTTTTCCCCCACATGGAATTTAGATGACTGCAGCAGCACTTAACAAGAGTAAATATTATATTAGCAACTAGACTAAACTGCAGCAGCATACAAACAGGCATGCTTTCTTTGTGAATGGCTGCATAGTTTTCTGACCCAGAAAACAATTCAAGAGAAATTAGGCTCTGTAGGACATAAAAATTCCTTTTGGTTATTAGGAACATAGAGGCTTTGAAGACAACATTGATGAATGTTTGTTATGGAGTATTGCTGTTGAACAAATACATTTTCCAGGATCACACTTGGCTGAACTTTCTTAACTGACAGTTTTTTTTGTTTTTTCTTAGAATTTAGAACAACAAAGATCGTCTCGTCAAACAGGCGCGCCCCAAATTTTTCATAAAGATTCCAATTAGAAATTTGGTTCCTCCCCAGACAGGAACTTACTGAAGTATGTCACGTGTCACGGGATATTAACACATACTTTACATCATGACAAAAGAATGCAACAAGTCAATGTTTAGCAGCAACCTTAAATCAAAAGTCCATTTTGCGCGTTACTGTTAAACCAAGAGAGCTCAGTGCAGACAGACACACAAGTTCATGACTGAGTGTGGGAACCCCTCTGGAGATGAAAAAGAAACTCAAAGAGCAAGTGGTTGGTCTTCTTGATTCTTTTTGTTTTTTAAACACCAAATTCCCAAATTTTGTCTGCGGATAATTGTTTCCATTTGACATCACAATGGCGTCAACATCACGTGGTGAATGGAGTGTTTTTCTGATGCAGTGACTGGCTTGTAGCCACTGTCTCTTTGCCCCCCCCCCCCCCCCCCCCATCAAAACGAACATGTCTCAACAAGCCCCCTTCCTCCATGTTGTCCTACTTTCACTGCTATGCTGTTTCTCTTTATTTCTTTTTAAAAAACAAAAATGTCTTTGCGTTTGTACATAGTATCAAGTATTGTCATTGTCACAGTTTATAATCAGTTTGCTTTGTGATTCGATTACACCATCGAATATTTGTGTAATCACCCCCACCCCATACACACATACGTTAAAAAATTGTATTTTTTATATTTATTCTTTATAATCTATTCTTATACTACTTTGATTGCTAACCGATAAGCAGTCACGATTAGCATTTGTGCCCTAGTAATGAGGGAAGGAAGCTCCATGTGCTAATATTGAAGAAATGATGAAAGTCAGTTTTTATAAGCACATAAATAACATCTGCCATTTGGCCACTAGATGGCGCACCAACACGTGAAATGAAGCCCTCGGTCAAGACAGTTTTTATATACGTATGGGTGGTGTAACATAGCTGAAGTACAAAACCACTTAAAAATAAAAATTTGACTAATATTTTGGTTATTCTTTTCAATTGAAAATGATCTCAAACTTCTGACATTGTTTTCTTGCGAGGAGTCTTTCTTCCTTTCTGATGTTGCAAAACAGCATAGCCTACGAAAAAGACCCACGTAGAAAACGGTGGCCAACACGATATTTTTAGTCGACCCACTGTTAACGTCGACTTACCCGACTTGGTTGTTTTTTGTTTTTTTTGGAACCCAGATTTTAAATGGCTGTGAAAGTTTCAGTTTAACTCTAACTCTAGTGAGGACAAGACCGCACAAAAATTCCAGAAACCGTTATCTGGCTTTTAGAAGCAAAAAAAAACAAAACAAAACAATAAAACCTTTCTCTTTCAGACAAAACATCACCCTATCCGAGGTGCACGTTGAAACACAATGACACGCGCAACAGCGAAAATTTACCCAGAAGGGTTTTGAATGAGTCTCAGGTGTTAAACTTGACACTCCTACGTAACATCGGAGGGGAAAATAAAACATTTTCAAGCTCGTGTGTTAGCGGCTGAAGAAAGAACCGCTGTTTTTTTTTTGTTTGTTTTATCTGTATTCACAGAAGGCCAAAGTGTTATAATGATAAGATAAGCAGTGTTTTTAGGAAAGTAGTCCTTATCTTTTTAAAGAGTACATCCTCAATGTTTACATTCTATTAAAAAAAAACACACATACATTCCAACATATGCCAGTTTTTTTGGACAATTTTTCCCTCACAATATAATTCAAATAACCCGTTACACACTCAATGATCAAAAATCCCATAATAAACATTTTAACATTCTTGAATGTCACAATGTAGAAATAAGCTAATGTCTTAAGAACAACTTAAGTGCTGAACATCCTATCACATTTATAGGATGTTTTGAATAAAAGGCAGATCCTTTTTCATTTTAGGGCTTTTAATTACACCTTATGGGAGGTGCACTGCTCAGTCGACGACTAATCGAAAATCCGTTTTGATAATCAATTTATTGTTTGAGACTCTAAATTATCCAAATCCCCAGACTTTTAGACTTTTAACAATACATATTGTCCCCTGAGTGTTTATCATTTTTTTGTCAGTGATGCATCCCTGCAAAAATATTTTTCCCTGTAACCAATGCATGGAAGCAAAGAAAAAAAAAGACTATAAATACAGAGTGCAATTACGTCCATGTAAACTTGATCGTGTAAAATCACTTTTATTACTTTCTCATCTGCTTGGATATTGCGTCACCAATGATAATCTGCATTTGTATAAAAGTTCCCAAAAAAGGAGTCACTTTGATACCATTTTTTAAAATTTCGATCCTGAACAAGATGAGATTTCTCTTTTTACTTTCTATATATTCATATCATTTTTCGTGCGATTGGAAAAAGAAACTGTTGGGCTCTTTTTTGTGTTCAATGGAAGCCTGCCTCACGAAATATATATTATATATGAAGAATTGTCACTAAGTGCTTGCGAGGAAGCCGCATGTTCTAATCTTACACCATGACACCATGTTCTTTTTCCCCAAGTCGCCTGCATGATAAATAATTAGTTAGAAAGAAAGGCGACCTTATTGGATTTAACGTTTTTTCACTTCTCATTTTCCATTGCTTTGCATCTTCGCGACTTGGGAACCTGGTTGTGATTGAAAAGTTATAGTTAATAATTTTTTATTACGTGAGTTTGAAGATACAAGCTAATGTGGCAGTTTGGCTGCTTTTTTTTTTTTTTTTTTTAAAGAACGGATCGCTCATCTACTGTAGTAGAAATGTGCACAAACCTGGCAGCCTTTCCCACCTATTAGATAAGTGCTTACTGTTAATATTTAATGATAGGAAACACAAGTAAAGTTCCATCGATAACACAGCGACACATGCTTCATGCATATTGCAAACAATAAATGACTTCCTGAGTAGAATTGAATTTTCTGTTTTCTTGTATTTTGCCTTTTTTTTTTTCAAGTTTGAGAGCAGAATGAGTACTCAACTCTTTTGTGGTCATCAATACAAATTGCTGATACCACTACTACTCCCCCCAAAAAGAGACAATTTTAAAATTTTCAATCCCACCCATTTTCCCCGTCGTTTTACAGTATTATTCCAGCGATATCTCTCGGCTGATGTCGGCGGCACTGCTAGATTGTTCACAATAATCGGGCGAGTCTGGATCAGGATCCAGCTCGCCTTTGTCATCCTGTTCATCGTCACCTGCGGTTTTTTTTTTTGAGAGAGATGACGTGAGATCCGCAGAGCTAACCAGGCTGACCCTGTCACCTCCAACGAGACTGTTTTATTCTTTTAATTTTCTAATTTGTGATCGTAATACTGGATCGGCAACCATCGCGAGTACCGATACCTGACTTACAATAATTACCGTAACGGAACGAGCAAGAGGGTGAACGTCATTTGGTTGTTAGCAGACAGTGGCATTTGCAGCTAACAGCAGCTCGTGTAAATTGAGGTTGCGACGACATTATTTTCAATAAAAGAAGCAAGCAGACTGAACCAACATCCAAGTCCGTCCTTTTTTCACACACATCAATATTATTAAAAGAGAGAGGGTTATTATCTCCAACTTATTCAGTTAAGAGTGGCAAGGTCTGCAGCCGGGTGCTCCAGTTAGAGAACGCGGAAAATTATTTAATTTGACTCGTTTATTAAATTTGTTTTTTGTTTTTTTTTGGCATATACACACAGTCATAAACTTGGTGGAACACGAATGGTGCGCAACTTCGGGTTTTTATGGCTAAATGAACTCCAGCTGCGTCGTGAGCAAAAGCGCATTGGACGTTACACTGGCGCGGCGTTCACTGACCGCTCACAATGTGGGTAATCTGAAACACACTTATCTTAACCTGCAACAAATATATAATTTACGGATATCAACACAAAAACACAAAAGATGAGATTCATTCTATTTTGCTATTGTTTTTACATTGTTGCCAAACTTAATTCAGGGAATTACGTTACTAAAGTCGAGTAGTTGTACTAGTATCAGTCTACAAAAAAGTGGTATCGAACATCCATTATATATCATTTTGGCCCCCCTTTCCGTTGACAGCTCGTAACGAGCCGCTGAAAAAAGACCGACCCAAGTGGAAGAGCGACTACCCGATGACCGAGGGCCAGCTGCGGAGCAAGCGTGACGAATTTTGGGACACGGCGCCGGCTTTTGACGGGCGCAAGGAGATCTGGGATGCCCTGAAAGCTGCCGCCGTTGCCCTCGAGTGCAACGACCACGAGCTGGCCCAAGCCATCGTAGATGGGGCCAGTATTACCCTGCCGCACGGTGATCCACAACTCGAAATGAGCAACTCTGCAAAAACTCGCCGATCTGGTTTCGCAATCTCTGATCATAATTTTTCCAGGTACTCTGACGGAGTGTTACGACGAACTGGGCAATCGCTATCAGCTGCCCGTCTACTGCCTGGCTCCGCCCGTCAACCTCATTTCGGAGCGCAGCGATGAAGATCACTGCGACAGCCCTCAGCTTCCCGCAGCTCCTAAGAAGGAATTTCAGCTGAAGGTACAGATGACACTTGGATTTAATTCTTTCCATTCTTCAGTTATTAGCCCCAGCGAAGTCTGCGTGTAGCATCCTGCCCTGCAAGTACCACACCTCCAAAAGCATCTTCTGTGTTTATTGATGTTTTACAACGTTCGTTTCGTCTGACGGCTGATTCTTGCGCTGAAAAAACAGCTCCCGAGTGGACACAAAGTGTGCGCGTTAAATAGACAAGCTGTAGTTTTGAGGATTCGTTTTATTGAACAACTACACTTGCTGCCGCTCAATCTAAATGTTGTTAAAGGGCTTGTGCCAGTGTTGTTAGCCTAGCAACAGTGTTGTTAGCCCTAAAAAAAAAAAAAATTGGTTCTCCTCCCCCTGAAACTTGAGTTGCGTTGAATGAGTATTGAGGTTTGAGATGGCCTACTTTGAGAATGGCCATTGAACACACCTCACGTCAAAACTGCTGAACATCAGCGCAGCGTGGTACAGCACTTATTATTTTTTTCTTCTATTATTGATTACTTGTTTCAACGCTTGTGTTTTGGCTTTCTTGGGAGGATATAGATGCTTGCATAATTATTGGACAACTATTAGTGTGCAGGTTTAATGAAACCTCAACACCGTGTAAGAATAAGAACCGCAACTCAAATTTACTAATTAAAAAAAAAAAAACTGTTCTGTTAACAAAAGGGCCCGATAGGGTTTAGGTCAGGGGAAAGGAAGTCATGTCACCACCCCCCTACCCCCCCTTTAAGCAATATTTCCTTTTTTTTCGCAGCTTCTAAAGTTACCCCTTACGAGCGTAATGCTCAACATTGTATGTGTACCGCAGGTACGCTTGTCCACAGGTAAGGACCTGCGTCTGAGCGCCAGCATGACGGACACCATCGGTCAGCTGAAGAAGCAGCTCCACGCCCAGGAGAACATCGAGGCCGCCAACCAGCGCTGGTTCTTCTCGGGCAAACTCCTCACGGACAAGACACGACTGCAAGACACCAAGATCCAGAAAGACTTTGTCATTCAGGTCATCGTCAACCCTCAGGCTCAACCCAAGACGTCACCTTCAACCAGCACCCCCGAATCGGAATAGCCCAGGTCAGAACTGTAGGAGCTCAAACCGCGTGGTGCGTTTTGCTTCTAAAAATAGATGACGCTAACCACTACACATGCAAAGACTCCGCCTTTGCCGTTTGAGCTGAACTAATGCTTGCCAGGTGCCAATGGGGACAACGCGTTTGTGTGGGCATCAACGGACCCTTTAGCGTTAGCGTCAGCCTACTTCTTTCCAACGGGAAGACAGAAAGTAGGACAACAATCTCTTTAATATTTTCGTACATTGTGAAAATCATGTTAACGGAGCTTTTTTGCACATTTTAAGAGAGCTCTTGTAGGAGTTTGTGTGCCTTCTACAAGACAATTAAAAAAAGGGTCATGTCCATGCGGATAGTTAAATTGCTAGGCTAGCCCTTTTAAAAACCTAGATCAGTCCGAGCTACATTATGTTGCTCCTTTTTAACAATCACGCCTTTGGGTGCGTGTCTGAGCGTGTGTGTGTGTGTGTCTGTACAGGAATATATCACCCGCACATTATTATGTCTTCTTCAGGAACTGCAGTAGCTTATTCAGGAAATTAAAAATTCCTATCCAAATAGGATGCGATGTCTGTTATTGACATTAGCGAATCCTTTATATTTTGTTCTAGATGTTTTTTTTTTTTTTTGTCCCCTCCCAAAACCCAGTTACTGTTTTGGCCCTGTAAATAATGCTCATACTTCCTGTTCGAGTCCAGGACACATTTTTTTGTTTGTTTTTTTTTAAATGAGTGGTAACATTGGCCTTTTTTTGTATTATTTTTAATGTGATTGGAGAAGCTCTGTCTAAACTCCCTTTTCCCAATCAGTCTTCGTAATACCAAGAACTAAAATCAATATTAGGATATGGTATTGAACCCTTAAATTCCGCTCCAAATGATATATTTTTTTAGTGACAGTCTTAAATATTGTCTTTCAGAGGGCCTTAAACATAGTCTTAAATTGGAATTCCATCCATTTTCTTTAATGCATCTCCTCAGTCACCCTTGTGTGGTATTTTGTTCAATCCTTTGATCTTTACATCAAAGGAATTTCACAGCATTGAAAGAATACACTTGGGAGCTGAAATTTCACCCAGATGGTGACGACATGTCAAAGTTAAACATGGCACGTCCACTTAGTTTTCACACTAGCAGGAGTGTGCCATCACTTGGCTAAAATACTGGGAGAATGATGTGGAAGAACATGAGCCCAAAATGGTCAAAATACTGCACAAAGGTTAAGGTTGCAGGTGAGCTGCATGCTAAATCCTTTTTCAGGCTGCATTGTCCAATGTGAAAGGACAACGCCGCCCCCTGGTGGCCAACTGGCATATATTTGGAAGTGCTGACCTAGCACTTGAAAACTGTTAATTAAACCAGTGGTCATCTGTCGATTACGATTGGATTTTCAAGTAGCCCTTTTCAAGCTGAGGAGTTCAAAGGCCAAAAATCCCATAATAGTCAAAATTGCAAAGAAATTGTTCTCTATGTTCTCTCAAACTGTACCACTGCACACGTTGAGTTTATTTTGTCCATGAGGCAAATTATCCTGTTTGCTGGAGCAAAGAAAAAAAAAAAGAGACATCCATCAACTTAATTGCTATTAAATAGCTATCAGGTGAAATTTTCAAGCTGGAAAAAAAAAAACACAAAAACCCGTAGCAAAAAGTGCAACCACACTTGAACTTAAATCGGAGTCGGTGCAATGCAGTGACTCATTTTGCGTCTCATGACTTTTGCCTTTTTACACAGCTGCTCGCTCTCATACTTGATTGATGCTGTTACTGTGTCGCGTTATTTTTTTTTTTTAATAATAGTACAATCATAGAAATAAATTTGAACTACGCCTCAGTGTAAACAAGACTTTCAGCTCCTTTCAGCTTGTTAGCCAGAGCTTGCTATCTTATTCATCTTATGCAAATTTGAATAAGGTTTTTACTCTATGTGCAATAAATACACTCTAGACGTAGGCCTTGATGACCGCGGATTTGATAGAGCACCAGCTGTGTGTATGCGCAGGAACAGGCACAACCCATCTATGTTATGAATCAGCGGACGCCTGTGTCAACTGTTTGTTTACTTTTGACACTTTGTACTCTGACCTCTTACCTGGGAGCTCTTTTTATATAATAAATAAGAATTGTTACAAATGCCTATGTCATCTTTTTTTTTATTCAATTCCCAATTTTTTTTTTTTTTTTGGGGGGGGGGGATTAAATGTCTGGACCCGTTAAAAAAGAGAGAAAAAAAATACTTATTTACTACTTATTTACATTTATTTCAAGTTTTTGTGGTGCTAAACCGCTGGCACTAAATGAATTATTAGAATAATCAGAGATCATTAAGTACTCAGGTAAAGGCTACTTTTGTAGGAATATACCTTACTAATGTTTATTTTTGTAATTAATCGCTCAAATAATTGATTGGTTGGGCTCTTAAGGTGGCAAAGTAATAAAATATTTTTTGCAGTTACGGACTAAAGTAAATGATTAATTACATGCATAAGCAGGTCATTACTTTAGGTACTAAAGTACTAAAATAATTGATTACTTGTACAAAAGTAAAAAAAAAGTGATTACTTTGGTGCTTGAGGTACTAAAATGGAAAAAAAAATAGATACATAGGAGTGAATGTCGAGTCTTTCGAAAAAAAAAGGCAATAGGTCTTTGGGAGTGAATGAATTAATCATGTTTTTGGTCATAAGTATCAGTTCAAAGAAAATATTTGTCACATTTGTTTTAGTAATGTTGGTCATGCAAGCTATGTTTAATTAAAATCTTGAAACAAATATCTTAAAACCAGCATCCAAGTTCCAAGAAAATGCAATGCATAAACCAAATTGCACAATTTTTCTGCATAATATAACACAATGTCATTATTGTTTTATATTGAGATTTTAGTTTTGAAATTGCAGCCTCACCTGCTGTTATGAACAAGATTCACAAGTCAAAATAGATTTTGACTCATTTTTGACCAAATTTCTGAATCTTTCTCCGCAAAGTAATGTGCAAAAAAATGATTTTTACTGTGAAATTGAATTTAGTTCCCCTCAAATGACTGGCAATGTATCTACGTAGCTTTAAAAGAAATTTAAAAACAATTACAAATCCTAATACAACAAGTACTCATGTTTACATCGCGATTCATCGCGATTACGTCACAAGCTTTTTGTACGTAATTCGAGCTTGCTTAACGCAGTATTGAAACGATAACGACAAAAAAAACAAGTACAAAAAACACGTCTTAGAATGCTAAGCAATATAATTAAAAAAATTTTTTAAAAAAATCGATAACCGAGGACCCCGTAACAGAAAGCCATCGTAAGAAAATGCAAGTGTTCTAGTTCACCACAAGATGGCGCACCTCCCTCACTTAATGAAACACCGCGGTCATAATGTAGCTACTGTATCCTTCAAAGCAGTGGACCACCAACTTCCCCTTGCTCTCTGCAAGCTCACTCGAAGCTCAGTGGAGTTTTGTGGTACAAGTAGACACGAAGAAAAAGTCCCTATTGACAGTGGAATTTCACTGGGAGCTTCATGTTTGTGGTCACTCTGCAAGTCTCAGCCCGTTCTCCACTCCTCCCAAAAAACGACAGCCTCAATGTGACCTTCTACCGCCGTAGTCAGTGCTATTTATGAGGTTTGGAGAGAGGTTACGTTGTCCACAGGGCACAGACTGACTTTTGATTTATTTTTCCTTAGTTTCCCTTGTTCATGTGGGGAGCACATGCATAAAACCAATGTTGGATTGAAATGAACATGTACAGTAAAGAATAAATAAATCTAAATTTAACTTTTGCCCACTACAAAACTGTACAGATACTGTAGAAAAATATCAGTTTATCATGCAGTTTTACCGCCCTTATTTCACGAGGCTCAACCGAATTAGTTTTGCAGGTTCACCCTTTAAGGCTTCATTTTTTTTCCCCAATAAAATATTCAGTTTTTGTAACAATATTACAAAAAAGGCTGTAGCTTGAAAATGACGAGCGATAAAGAAGCCACTGGAGCCCATGAAATAATATTTTAATTTTTGAAACAATATGACAAAATAAATAAATAGGTATATTTTAAAAAAAATATTTTATATTATTATATATATTATTTATATTATATATTATATATATATATATATATATATATTAAAAAATATATTTTATTAGTATTTTATATATATTATTTATATTATTTATATATATGTTATTTTTATATTATTTTATATTTCATATTATTTTTATATTTTTAAAATATTTATTTTTCATAACTTTTCACTTTGAAAGTCCCCATTATGTGATGAAAAGTCTCAATATTGCGTCCCAGCTTTAACCGCTTCTGTTTTCCATCACATTTGACTTCTTTCCATTAGTAAACATTCTCAATCCCGACAAACGATTCCAAATCTATTTTTATACCCTCTAATTTCACACTTATAAACAGGAAGTGACACCCCAGTTGTTTATGATCCAAGCTTTGTTTATTAATACATCAGATAGTTACACAAAGTTGCCTACCAGAATAGCAGAAGACCAGAATAGATAGAGAGGATCCAAATCCTCTCAAAAGTGTTTGTAACGTCTAGTTATGGCGGCTTAATCCTCCGTCTCCTACACTCACCGCACTCTTATCCACTTACCTAACGCTCAACTAAAGCTAGACTGTGTGTATGTGTGTGTGAGTCACCTACAGAGCTCTTACCGTAACCACCACAGTGAACTCGGTCACCTTCTGTTACCTGACAGGATTGGACACGGGGTCCGGTCGGATTGAGGCCGAGAAAAGGTAATTGCAGTACAATTTGGTACCCGCACATATTCTGCAGGCGGGTTGTTCTAGTACCCGCTCTCTTTTACTACTGAGCCGCATGGTGGAACACGTGCGCAATATGGCTTGGCATTATCTTGTTGGAATAAACAATGACATCCCCGGAAAAGACATTGCATGGACATCAGCATGTGTTGCTCCAAGATTTTCAAATGGGTCCAAAATAACCCAAATCGGGTTAAAAAATAAAAAGACTGTGCCGTACGTTTCAGTTTATTTTTAGAAGATGTGTTGGTCACCTTTTGACCAATGCAAAAATCAGTCAATCTAAATATACTGTATATACCGTATTTTCCGCACTATAAGGCGCACATAAAAGCCTTAATTTTTTTTAAAAAGCTGATGGTGCGCCTTATAATCAGGTGCGCCTTATATATGGATCAATATTGAGAATGGCATTCGTCAATGGGGAATGAACTGATGAAGTAAGCTTTACCTGTTTCTTTTGTGTGTTTACAGTTGAACAAGGTTGCTCATATTGACATTGAGTTATTATGCTATTGAAAGTTTCGACTTATTATTTCAGTTATTATTGTTATTAGTTTGAGTATTACTATATTGTGAATGAAAAAGTTTTAAAATATGTCATTAATTGAGGGTGCGCCTTATAGTCTGGTGCGCCTTATAGTGCAGAAAATACGGTTATAATATATATATTAAAAAAAAAACAATACAAAACGTTAATCTAGGCCTATCTGTTTTCAATTTCTCTAATACTTTTTTCTCGTTTGTGACATTTTCTCTGCCAGCCTAACAAACCCATAAATTAACCCTAATTTCGCCACGATTTTAATTTTGTGGCTTCACTCTAAGCCAGACAGTATTAGCAGCTTTTATCTTCTTCATAACACGCCATTTAAATCTTTCCCTTTTGACAGACAAGCGGCACTTAACTTTGCATTCTTGATTGAAAAACACACGCATCGTCATAAAAATGGCCTACATAAAGTCGAGTCCAAGCCGCGCGACAGGGCACCGCAGTGGAAAATGACAATTTGTGTCACTGCCTCTCGTGCTATCGGGTTGCAAAATCGGGACCGCTTGGCTTCCTGTGGCATCAGACATTCACTGTGGACAGACGGGGAATTCACATTCATCACATTTTTACAGGAGGGAAGCAACATAGTGACGTCTTTGTAGGACCGCTAAAATGGAAAGAGGCATGGATCGCTTCCTGAACTCCTGCTGCTTTTGCATAAAATGTCAAAATGTCAATTTTTCACTTTAGAAAAGGGAACGTTTAGTAATAGCTTGATTCCTGTTACGAACATTGTACCAACCTTAACAAATTCCATATAAATCACAGAAAATAAGGGCAATTACCCTGAAGAGGGAGGCAAAACAACATAAACACAGCCAACCCCAGAGGTCATGACAGTTGTTGATGCCGTAAAGCGGGAACAACACCATAGAGAGGGGATGAAAAAACATAGCATTCCACTTTGTAACATGAAAACAACAAAAGCCAGGCATGCCATAAGTTTTCAGGCACATTGTCTGCGCCGGAGAGCTCTTTTTCTCCTACTTTCCAGTAAAGTATTTTTATGGTAATAATCATCTTGTTTATTGGACACAGTCTGGGTCAAATTAAAAGCAACCTGTGGAGTTGCTGTGCACGCTATTCCAATCAGGACCGTTGAAGGATTTTTTTTTTTTTTTTTACACTTTACTTCCAACACTTTTTTCATATTTAATGTTTTACTTTTTTAACCCTTGTGCACACACTTGGCAAACTATACACATTGTATTTTTTCGCCCAATTTTACTAATGCTTCAAGGCCCAATAATTAGTTATTTATTAATATATTTTTTTCCTTCATCCACTCAAAGTGGATGAAAGTAGGTTAAATTTATCAACACCTCCAAAATATTAAAAAAAAGGTATGGTCTGTCTTTGTAGCATGTGAAGTGATGATGACGCTTTAAGACATAGCCATGAACTGGTCTCTATCGCCATCTACTGTCTTGAGGTGGAACACAAATCAACAAAGAATTTTCCGTTTGCTGACATAGTTTGACTGGCGCGCAATGGAATGTTGCAAAAATCACAGGAAAATCAATGTCATAACTCCTCTTAAAATGCATCACAAAAATAGTAATTATCATGGTTTCATATGGTCCAAAATTTGGATAATGATTATTTTTGTACACAACATCTTGCATGTCCAGTTGCAATCACATAGAAAAGTCAGAATCGTCGCATTTTGAAATTTTACATGTTTTAATCATCTGCTGGAAATTTCAACTCCCCAGTACCCCCCCCCCCCCCCTCCCCCCCATTGATTCTTTTATGATATGGAAAAATCACAGGAATTTTCATAATGTGTATAGAGCCACAGGGGTTAATCTATCACAAGATAATCACAGGAGAATTCATGTGCATATTCATATGCATAGACTTTTATCACAATAATTGCGGGGCGAAGCAAACAAACAGAACATACAAGGGCCAAGTTTTAAACCCAGGAATTCCATATTGCTTTTCCATAGTGATGTCATAAGTCTTGCTTTCAAGTGGGATATGATACATGTCACCAAAAGAGAAGGGGGGCTCTGTTGCAGATGTGAGAGTAGGGAAAGGCTGACTGTGGGGGCGGGGAATAGATTCTTTGCCACACAAGTTGCCCCCGGGCCAGAGTGGTTACTTTGGGCAGGAACTTAGCGGAAGGGAAGAGGGGAGTGTGTGCATGTGTGCCACGTTTGCATCACATCCACTGTTAATTCCATGAAGCTACTTTATAGAACAAATTCACCTATTCGCAGGTTTTGTTTGGAAAATTATCATACACTGCTTCCGCTTCACCGGTGTCAAAAAAGTGTGTTGAAGTGAGTTGAGGAGTTTCATTGAGACATAAGTAGAGCTTGGCTAATGTTTTGCTGCTTCAATGGACAGTTGTTATTTTGGGTTCTCCCAAATGCGCGCCCTCATTAGGGATCTTGAGACGATTCTCAATATTTTTAGGTGGAGCGTCAAATTCGTATTGGTTCTACACAATAGAAGCCGTTAGCTTAAATAACGCTGAAAATTAAAAACCACTTGCACCACTTCCACACAGTTTTTCAAACCATTTACTCACATTTTTTAATGCGTTTAAAGTCACTTTTTAGGTGGGGTGTCAATTTTTCACTGGTTCTACAAAATAGCAAGGGTTAGCTTAACTAGCGTTCAATGTAAAATACAGCAAATTAAAAACAATTTATTTCTATTTTTTTCGCTTCCAATCACTTTTAACACATTACTAACATATTTTATCACACATATAAAAGACGGTTTTAAGTGGGATCTCAAATTTTCATTTGCTCGACACGACAGCGGTGGTTAGCCTAACTAGCTTCCTAAGTAAAAGACAGCAAACTAAAATCACATTTTTTTTCTTTTTACGTTTTAACACTTACTTGTAATCCCTCTCAAACAAAAAAAAGTATCTTTTTAGGGCACCAAATTACCATTGTTCCTGCGCTATAGCTAGGTTAGCTTAGCTAGCTTCCCTAATAACGAAATCTAGCGAATTAAAAACACATTTTTCCCCTAATTTCACTACTTCTACTCACTTTCATCTCATTACGAACATATTTGAACGCATCCAAAATGTTTTGACGATGACTCTCCTTTCCCACATGCCATTCCATTACAGTAAATGTGTATACTATCAAATTCCATATATAATAAATGCTATATAAAAAGTTTATGCGATAAAGTGCCAGGGAATATAACATAAACATCGATATCCAGACAAATTTGTTCTATTTTCTCCCTTGCAGCTGTGAATGTTTTGGCGTTTACTTCAGTCGCCATGGTTACCAGGAAAATCCAGGCAACAATGCTGCATCATGCCAACCTCTCCGCATGGTGTTTTTCTATCAGGTCAGTGAGTTTCAGTCCGGGGGTAACGTGAGACCGAGATGAAAACATCAGCGCATTCCCAACTTCTTCATTTGTCTGGGTCACGAAAAAAGAAAAGATGAGGGAAAACCAAGCGGCCGTAAACATGTCATCGATGAAATTAGAGACAAAGAGCAAATTATCCATCCTCGGTTTCTCCATCCTCATGTTTTGGATGGAGTCCATGCGTTTAAACATCCTTCAACCCACTTTCCTCTGCATGTGGAGGGGAAAAACACACACTCCACAGAAATATTTAGCTAGAAATGCCAGTGGGGTTATTGGACCAGAAACACATACTAAACACATTTGTTATTCCTGCCACAGCGGTACACAAAGGCACCGGTTCTCAAGTGGGAGTACAAGTGCCCTTGCGTGTACATAAAACCACTTCAGGGGGTCTTTTACGTAAGATTTTAGCATTCTGTAGTTTTACGCAGATTTAATTGAATTTTTTTTTAGCCCTTGTGGCATTGTGTTACAAATTATGGAAATTCTTTTGATTTTTTTATGATATCATAAAAGAATCTTTGGGAAAAAAAAACCCTAGGGAGCTGAAATCTCCATCAGATGATTAAAACATGTAAAATTTCTAAATGTAACAATTATGACATTTCTTTGTGATTGCAGCGTGACGTGCGAGATTTTGAGTACAAAAATAATCATTGTCCAAATTTTGGATCATACAAAACCATTATAAGTACAATTTTTGAGATGCATTTTAATAGGATTTATCACATTGATTTTCCGGCGATTTTTGCAACATTCCATTGAGCGGCCTTCAAACTATGTCGACAAATAGAAAATTCTGGGTTGACTTGTGTTTCATCTCAAGACAGTAGGTGGCGGTAGAGACCAGTTAATGAGTGTCATCATCACTTCACAGTCTATGAAGACAGACCATAACACTTATCAATATTTTGTGGGAGTTAATAAATTTAACATACAAAAGTATGGATAGAACTCATGCCAGTGAACAATTTGCGTGGTTGAAGGGAAAAAAAATCATAAAACCCCTTAATTATTACACCTTTAAAAACATTTACAAAATGAGGAAAAAAGAATCTTTGCAAAATGTTGTATGCCTTAATTATTTTAATTTTTTGATGGATTTGCGTGATCTTCAATGATGCAATATTTGTCTGGAGTTGTGGGAAAAACGCTTTGAGATACCACTAGTGCACAGCTTGTATCTTAAGGTAAATTTACGGTTACAGCCATTGATGTATAAACAACTGTCAACAAAAGTAAGTATAACATTAAATGAAAAA
This sequence comes from Hippichthys cyanospilos, assembly GCF_059441005.1. NCBI lineage: Eukaryota > Metazoa > Chordata > Actinopteri > Syngnathiformes > Syngnathidae > Hippichthys > Hippichthys cyanospilos. Next base: position 12,618,050 of record NC_142385.1, read on the forward strand.
TTCCATATTAGCCCCAATTTGTGATTCTGAACATCGCACTGGGCGTGACACTCAATTCATTGAAAGAAAAACAATAATGGCGTTGAGAAGATGGAAGCTGTAATACCGGAGTTAACCACCGGATGGCAGACTGCTCACCAGCGCCTCCAACACAGAGAGAAGAAGTCACTGCAGCTGCACCATCAACCTCATTAGTGCACCCCCCTCCCACACCAGTATTGACAGTTTATTTAAATTGCTGGCAGTTAGTACATTTATATCCTCCAAAAACAGGAATATAATCTACATTTAATAGTGTTGCACATGCGCATGTGGGCTTGATTGGACAAGCAGTTGTTTTAATGGACTTGCTTCGCAGAGGGGACACAGGTGAGTGAGCAAGCTACTAATTTGGGGATTTTGAATGACAAGCAATTGAGACAAAACGCAGTGTAATTTTACGTGTGAATGACTCAGATTCGGTTTGTGGTCTGATGAGTCCAGGAAATTTACTTTATTTGACTCCAATGGTCTCACACACTTATGCCTAAGGAGTACATAAATCATCGGGTGCATGTGTAGGTGTGTGCGTGTGTAACACAATAAGCTGCGAAGCCTTTGCTTGTGACAACAACCCAAGTCAGAAATGAAGGAAATCAACTACATTTTGTTTAAATTAATAATGAATGTCATTTATATTTTTGTCGATAACGCAAAACTAATCCCCACTCAAATCTCATCCCCACAGTCTATATTATATCCAGTATAAATAAATACATACTGTATATGTGTACAGTATGTACTGCATAGTTTATATACAGTCTGTATGTGAATTTGTATATACAAATATTTATATATTAATATACATATTTATATACAGTATAAATAAACATATGCATGTGTGTATATATACAGTATAAACTGTATGTATGTATATATTTGTCATGTAATGCTTACCTGAACTGTGCATTTTCCTTTCAAATTAAGAGCAAATTAATTGCAAAATGAATCAACTTTATTCATTGTTTTCTTTTTTTTTATCACCGATGTACAACGCTGTCATATTATAGAATTCATCAATTAGAGTTGCGAAGTAAACCATTGCTAGAGATACTACTGCAAATGTCCTTTCAAAATTATATGAGCGAGACACAGTCAGCAGACATGTTTTTTTAAATCCAAAAATTCCATTTGCTGGTTAGGTGTACCTACCTGATCGAATATATTCGGAAAAAAACAAAAATAAGAACTACCGCCTTAGGTCAACATGCTGCCACTTAAAGTTGATTTTTTTTCTAACTGTATAGAATCACATTGCGTGCATGAAATCACGTTGATTAGAATAGTGCATAAATGGATGAATACAGCATAGATGTGCTGGAAGTCTGCGTGTTTGGTCAGGGGCTCAGTATTTGGACCTCCTGTGAATAGAAGCACAGTTTTCCACTGCAAACCAAACAGGACTTTCAGTATCGCCATACAGAAACAGCCGAATGGAAGCTTGGAAGTCGAAATTTATTAATACACTTCAAAAAATCAAACCAGTAAAAAAAATTCATATACGTCTTTTATATTTGCTTCAGTATTGCTTTTTTTTATACTGCACACGTAAAAAATGATTGGCGTAACACATGTCTCTGAGGAATGTCACGTACCCACATGTAAGCCACTGCAATTGTTCCCTTTTCTGAAATTCCTGCACAGATGCTTGAGGTTCACCGTTTTAGATGTTTGGAAAGCTTAAATCCCACCAGTCAGGAAATTGCAATGGAAAGTATATGATTTGATATAAACAAATTCATTAAGTGCATTCAAAATCACCATAAAGATAACGATGATTACACGCCATTGAAAACAAGTGGTTAATGATATACTCAATGAAAAAAAAAAAAAGAGTTTATGTCGCTGAAAGACTGAAAAAATAAAGCATTTAAATTTTTGATTCAGGCTGTCAAAACAAAACATTTCCTTCAAAAAGTCATTTAAAGTAACCATTCGTTTCTATGTATTCTCTAAGATCACTTACATGACAATGAAGTGGATAAAAGCGAGATAGAAAACAAAAATAAAACCATTAGGCACCGTGTGTTAAAGGAATACCATCATTCAGCAGCCCCTAAAATTCCCTCACTGGACACTTGATTAGGTACAACAAGAAAAATGAGATCCAATACATCATTTCCAACAAAGACCAAATGTTGTGGCCCCTGAGTGCATATTTTACCCATTTCAAATGTCACCATCTGTTTGAACATGGAGAGGCAATGATTAACTCATTCAATCGCAAAGATGCGCTTTCACTTTCAAGAGTCCCGACATTCAATCCCAGGGATTTATTTTATTTTTATTTTCTCATTTTTGGGAGCTAAATTTGGGTCTAAAGTTATTGGTTTTTAATGAATTAAGTTTGAACGTAATCGATTAGGTTAATATGTATTAATTCAATCAATTTGTGCTAAATGTTGGGTGAAAAATAACCCAATTATGGGCTAAAAAAGGACCAACAATTTTTCGGCGACAATTTGATCCAACTGTCTGCGTTGTTTTATGCAAATTAACCATATTTTTTTAGGTTGCCTGGGCAGAAATGACCAATTTATTGTAAAAAAAAATAAAGAAAGTTAAACAGGGAGGTAAAATAAAAACAAAAATATATTTTTTTTTAATTTACCAATAATTGGGTTGGATAAGGCCTGGCCTTATATATATCATGTATATATTATATTTTTGTCATGGAGTGATATGACTTTTGAAGACTTTTTCATTATGGGAGTCCAGGCTAAGCCAATCATTGAAGTCATTGAAATGCTTGCAAATGTCATAAGTTGGCTGCTAGCGCCTCCCCGTGGTTTTGGGGTGTCAACACAAAACTTTCTTTTGTGCCCCGCTTGCAAATTGCCATTGCAAGGATTCATGCAAAAATTGGGGGAAATGCATGATAAAACATCGGGTTTTCAGTATGTCCAAAATTGACAATATTCCCAATTTTGAATGGCAGTAAATGAGCCAGACATGGGCTACATTTCAGACCTATAGGGTATACCTCTCGACCTCCCAGCCATTTTTAGACCGCCCTTTTAGCCAAACACTTGAAAAAAGAAAAAGTATAAATAGGTACCTAGGATCGAATATCTGAGAAAAAAGTCAAAATACGTCATTGGGATTGAATGAGTTAAAAAGACTGGCAAGCTGGTTGTCCACTGCGCACAGTGTTTACATTGGTGGTTGGACACCTTGTCGATTATTCAAGTACTCTCCTGTATTACTCTCAGGAAATAAATTAGATGCTCTGTGAACTGCCCTGCAGTTGCAACGTGACCGTTGATGATTATAAAAAATGTAGACATAGCATAATACAAAAGTAGGATCGAGTCATTTAAAAAAAAAAAAAAACATGAGGAGAGTCATTAACCTGATTTATGGCAGCTTGAACCCATGAGTTTTAAATTCCATATATGCTAACAAAAACAGCGTACTGTGTTCCAGCAGTCAATGTGCGCAGATTTCAAACGACTAAACAAAATACCCCAAAATTACATATTGTCGTGTAGTAAATCAAATCACGTGGTATAAGGACAAAATCCAAAGCCTCAAAAAGAAAACAAAAACCAAAACACATCATGAAATTATAATGCAAAAACATACCATAAAAAAAAAAAACCTTCTGTACACTTCCCTGTCAACGCATATTACAAAACTGGGCCTTTCGAAAGAACTTTTTTTAAATTGAGAAATTCCTGTTTAGCATGTTGTTGACTGAAAAATTAGAACCAAAATGGCACCGTTTGAACTAATCATCTTTGGAAGTTAATCTTAGTTGCAAAGGCATAACTCAGTAGTGGAATAAAGGGCCCGTATCAAGAGATGAAATTTACCTTTGGCACATTAGCAATTTCTCATGCAATGTGAGATTTTTTTATACCGCCATTTCTAACCATGAAGTGAAATGTCTCGTTTACCGAAACTCTCCAACTCTCTCCATGACGTCGTTCTAAGACCGATTGCCAAGATGAAACAACAACAAAAAAGCTAACATTGTCGCTAGAGGGGGTAGAGGCAGAGTGAATTAGGAAGCCAAAAACAGGCATTTTTTCGGACACTGAAATGAACTGGGAGTGCCAACAAAGCAAAAAAAAAAAGTGTCAAGAGAACACACATAGCAAGATCCACCTATCAATTGGGTCCCCTCGGGAAACCACGACTCATAACAACGGTTCCCAGACAGAATTACTTACTGCAACGTTGATTATCTGGCCTTGTGCTCTCAAACACATATTTTTGCCACGTAAGACATTTTCTACAGTCAATCTTTGTAACAAATACAAGAAATGTTACTGTTTACTTCGCGGACTCCATGCAAAATCTCTCTTGCCCATACTTGGAATGAAACCGAAAGTAATAAATGTGAAAGTGCCCTCGGGTACGGTAGGTGTGTATTTACTCTCGCACTGACGCTACAAGGGCGGTGTAGAGGCGCTGCGAGGGCCTGAAATTGGGATATTGCCTCTCACAATATTTTTTTTTATTTTTTCTCTAGTGTCTTCTATCAAAGGTGATTGACATTGTAGCATGGTTAAAAGCTCCGAAATGTCGGATATTCAAGATACGGGCCCTTTAAGGAAACATCCAATAAATCAAATTTATTGCTTCTTGTTAACTTTGGTCCCAACATTTGCTGTCCTGCAACAATCATCCTGTTAAACTGTTCCCTGCATCACCATGTTCAATTTTTTATTTTTTTTTAGGAAATAGGACATCAAGTTAACGATATACTTTTGCATATTTCGACATTTTCAAACGTAAATAGTTAGGATTTTGTCTGTAATATACAATTAATACTTTTTGAAATTTTCGCCCTTTGCTGTCTACTGAAAATGACATTACGTGTGCAGGGCTCGGGTAAGGACCAATTAGGGCTCAAATGTGTCATGTGATGCTAAAAATCAGAGCCGCTTAAAAAAATCGGAACAGTATTTCCCATACAAAAAAACCCCCAACTAATCGATCACGTTGGTGTTGTTTGGCGAATAGCAGAAAAAATCCCAGATCGGAGGACTGACTTCAAACGGAAAGCCAATCCAAAGTGGGTCCACGAAAGGGGCGGGGCCAAGGGAAGGCATAGAGGATGTTACTCGGGTCGTTCATGGTCGCAGGCTTGGCGGCGGACGCGACGGCGGTGGGCAGTGAAGCCCGGGGGGAACGCGGGATGGCGGGGGGCCCGGCGGTAGTTGGACAACGGGCGGCGCTCTGGACGGGGGGCCGGAAAGGACGCCGGACTCTGAGATGTGGCGGTAGTCGGGCGGCGGCGGTGAGGGCGTGTGGATGGGGCTGCGCGGTGCCGACCTGGCCGGTTGGGACCCCGCTTTCACTCTTGTGAAGTTGATGCACCGACCCTGAAGTTGAACATTCTTGGTCAACACAAACTGTGGCTAGCTGTCACAGATGCAGAACCGGTCAAAAGTTTGGAAACACCCTCCATTGTACTTATTAGGTGTTTCCAAACTTTTGACTTAGGATAGTTATTAACACTTTTTTCCAACTGATTCCAAAATGAATAATTGACTCTAAGTAATTATACTGTTTTTTTCTTCTACAAAATAATGGCAGATGATTTTCAAAAAGACCGAACAATTTCAATATAGCATTTTTCCTTAAGATTTCATGAAATTCGTAAAGATGATCTTTCAGGATCAAAAGTCGTCCATGGCACTGAATGAGTGAATGGCAATTTTCTATTTTCAAATTTGCATTTGCTAGTTGGTAATGGTAAAATTTTCTGATAATACTATCAGTTGCCATAGCAAGTATCAATACCTTTGCATATATCGGCCCGATACCGATATTGATACCATCCCTACTTTTAACTGGTGATATCCAACATGAAAATCCACCTTAATTAAACTAACCGTCAATTAGTAAATTAATAGATATTTTATTAACAGCAAAAAATAGCATTGTTTAATATTTAAATTATTTATTATTTATTTATACAAAAAACTAATTATTATTTATTATTATGTATCATTATTCATGGTGACGTTTGACTTTTTTTTTCCTTGCCCGTCACTCGTCAGGCGCTGGTCTACTTCTTTCTACACTCATCCCAATTCTTATTTCTGTTTTAGTACTTACATCTAAAGTTAACACCATGTCTGTGGTTCTGCAGTTACAGTACAGTGCAATCAAAACACAACGCAGTAACAAAAAAAAAAACAAAGCCAGCCGAGGGGTTTAACTCTAGGATTCAACTCTAGGATATAATACACCATCATGTTTGATGCAGGGGATGAGAATGAAACAAACTTTTCTCATTTATAAATGCCTGCCCTACAACTATAGAAGACGGTTACATTAACAAATCTCCAAATCTGTATAGCTTTCGTCTGTCACATACACTACAAGTGTAACAAAGTATTTCTGAGGTTGAACTTACAAAAAAAAAAAAAACTCTTTAATTAGGGAATTAAGAGCCAATCAGAGAAAAAATACAAATTTGGTCTGCATTCATTGGTTACTTAAAACACATCCCAGAATACTCCGATCAGCAATAAAATGTGCACAGAAACTGCGCTCGGTTTTTGTCAGTGTCTGTGTCCAGTTGTCTCTTTGTGTTTGTAGCCCAACCTCATGCACGCTCTGACGTCAATATAAATGATGTGGTTTGGAGCCGGGGTTACTGAGTTCACTGATGGAAACAGTGGAAAGGATTATATGTGTGTGCGTGTGCCAAATCATTCAGACCTACATTTCTGTAACTTAACCCGTCCGACATGTACATACAGTACTACAATGTTGCCGACATACAGCTGAACACAAAACACACATTCACAGCCAAAGCGACTTATTTTACTGTCAGACGGATTCTTGTAAACTTGAATGACTTTTTGTTGGAATGTTGCAGCCACAATGGGGACATTGTGAACATAAATTTTGCTTAACTCATTCACTGCCAAGTAACAGTTGATATTTTACGTCAATAGCCGTCAATGGCAGTGAATGAGTCGGCAAATTTCAGGGTGCAAAATCCCAAATGGGATTTCAGTTTTTCCTCCTATCACATTACGTTGTTGGAGTGTATGAGGTGCGATTTGAAATAACTTTACAATGGTGCTCCCGTTATATAGCAATAGCTACACAGCAAACACTAATCCTCTTAATTCCTATTATGCTAATTTAGTTTGCTAACATTGATAATACTGACATAATGGGAGCTGCACGCACCTCTCACCCCGCTGTCTAAATTGAGACTATACGAACAAGCTGCCGCAAAATTGTAAATGCTTATGATAGCTAATCAGTGGGATTTTGCTTATCTGGTAAAACGTAGGAAAAAAATACTTGATGTGCTAGCAAAAAGAAAGCAAATAGTTGTAATCAGGGTTAGCTAAATTTAGAAATCGTATCCTTTTGTGAGTGTGATTTTAATCTTGTTTGATATTTTGTGGTCATCATAGTTTGGTCGAGTTCCAGACTTGATGATTTTGATGTTTTTCTTGCTAGTGTGTAGGGGGGATTTCCTCAAATCACCCCATGTTATTTAATTTCAGTGTTCTAGCGTGTCTGCGGCCGAAAAAGGACAGATTACTCATCCCGCCTTCCTTCCTCTGCCTGTCTGCTTGTCTCCAACTGACTAACGTCTCTCTAGACTCAACAGCTTAATTTTAACACCTGCTTCACGTTACGATCAACAAATGAGCTTCAGAGGTCGTGGGATTTTTGAAACTCGATCGAAGCGGACAAGCCACATGGTTTATTTTGAAAGCCCTGCGTCTTTGTACTGGAAATAAGATAAGGTCTTGTCTGTGTTTAAAAAAAGTAGTGTAAGTAGTTTGTGTTTGTTTTTCAACCAAAATGGATCTTTGACGTCTATTGCCGTCAATGGCAGTGAATGGGTTAAAAGCATAACATGGAAAACTCTTTCCGATTTTAGAATTCAATTTTATGATTGAATATAGTTCAACGTTTGCCTTTGTTTTCATCTTTTAAAGGGACAGGATTTAGAATGTTTTTCATTACGGACAAGGCAGCCTCCAGAGGGGTGCCACCCCCCATCTACTATCATTTCATGATAACTACACCTAGGATAATATTTAAAACATACTGTTGGGCGTTAAGAACACATTTTTTTGCAAGTTTTTGGAGATTTATAATAATTTATTTTGTTCTTGTTTAATGAAAAACGGTCTGAATTTTACACATTGTCCCTTTAAGATTCCAGCACTTTTTTAAACACCATAATTTGTGTTTATCTCTTCTGCTATAATCTTAATCTGTCCCACTTAGCCATCAGACTGTGGTTCAAACACCAGTTAAAATCCTGCTTGTCTTTGCAGAAAATGTTCCAATAATTCCTTTAACAGGAATTCCTCGTTTAAGAGTGTTTTCTTGGCACGGCAAACTTTTTTTTTTTTTTTTTTTGCCCTCGGAGACTAAAAGTCGCCAGCATCTTGCAACCTGGCAGGCATGAAAAAGATTCGATTTCCGTCATTGGCCCGTCTCAACTTGGTGACTTGCGCTGGCCGGGCATGACGCAACGTTTGCCTTTAAGAAGAAATCATGCTTTTTTTTTTTTTTTTCCGCTTAAGTCATATGCGGTTTGCAATGAAGCTTTAGAAATATCTCCAGGCTAGCTCATTTCCACTCACTCGGAATGCTGAATTTCAATCCGAGTGGAAACAGGCGTCTTTGAATGTAATCCTTTCGATTTGAAGATGTGTTAGCTGATGTTTATTTGGGGAAAATTGCCAAATAACGCAGGCCGAAATCTGGCATTTTTCAAATAAATAGTGGCGTACAAGCGGGCGGTATTGTTGCCTCGGAACGCTTGTTCTTGTAGAGTTAACATCTGTTTTATTAATGCTGTAGATTTTCCGCACTAAAAGGCGCACCTAAATGCTTTTAATTTTCTCGAAAATCAATTTTCGCCAGATAAATAGCAAATAAACCTTGTCTCCATTTTTGAGGTACAAAAAAAATAAAATAATCACCACGAAAGTTCGTCAATTTGTTCCTCAGCCTTTCAGTTAGAAATGTATTTTTTACAGTTGAAATTTTTATAACACTTTGAAATTTCGATATGCTACAGTATATACGCCTGCTCCAGTTTTGAAGGAATTTATATGAGGACAAGGAGCAAAAAAATGTGTATTTTTATCAAAGAAAGCGTAATTTTGTCAAATCCAGAAACTGTTTTTAAATCAACAAAACACTATATTTGAAGGTTTTTGGTTTCAATTGGATTTAACAATTAAGTTCCATATTTAATTGAATCATAATTATATTCTTTTAAACCCTTGATTAATTTTGGTATTTTTTTCCCCATTCTTCATACAGTACCCTTCATAAATCCTATTTATAATTTCTGATTTTAAAAGTTTGACTTGTCTAATTGTTTTGTTGACTTTCCCTTTAGTGTAGCTCCACCTAGTGGATGCATAACGCAACCCCAGCCACTACTGTAGCTTCTATTCTATATGCCCTATAATGCGGTGCGCCTGATATACGAAAACACTTTTAAAATAGTCCATTTGTTGAAAGTGCGCCTTATAGTCCAGTGCGCCTTATAGTGCGGAAAATATAACAATCAAGAAAAATCCAGAACAGATGAAGAGGTCGCCCCATTGGCTACTTACGTGATCACCAGGCTGGGGCCTCATCAAAGACACCTGGTCGTACCCACGACGAAACAAAGCCCAGATCGCATCCAGTTTACCCTGAATGACACAGACGAGATGGGAATTAACAACTGAAAAACATCACAAGTTCTCTTTACTCTGTGAAACTTGCTTCACCCCTAACTTTGCTCTTAGTTTATGCACCTTATTACATTTTGCTGACTGGGATTCAACGGTACAAAAATAACCGAAATCTTGAAAGCGAATCTAAACGTAAGTGTAGCTGAGGGGAAAAAAAAAGTTCTTTCCTTACATAAGGTAAGTCCAGTCAGCATGTTACTGGACTTTTTCCCATTGCCGACTGCGGGGTGTCGCCTTTCACCATGAATCACAGCAGTGGAGGAGTCACGCAGAAATACACGGGCCGTACAGTTTCTCAGGCAATGTGTACAGATAACAGTGAGCACTGCTTCCCCTATGAATGGCCGCTGTTGTTACATAGAGCTCTTTGCGCACACTGAAAACACAAATACTACTAGCGCCAGGGCTAATAATGCTTCGGTGTTGGGAGTGCTCGCTTGTATATTTCTTCGACATTTTAGACGGAAACGGTTGGTGTGTATTGAGGCATGAGACACCAGCTGCCATGATGCTAACGTTTTCAGTGCTAATCGTTATCAGGAAAGGAAACTTCTGGAGCATTTTCACTCATCTTCAAGGCCAATGGAATATTGTGTACGATATCTATGTAAACACGGGTGGGATCATATGAAAGATTGATTTACGATTCTTACTTTGAATGACATAATAGCTATTTTGTATGTGTGGAAACACTGCCATCCAATGGTCACAGTTAGCATTACAGGGCTCAGCATTAGTCAAGGGTGTCAGCTACCCTCCATAAAAAAAATATTTGATGAGAATTTTATTATTTATTATTGCTAATGCTATTTTAAAAGATGAGAATTCTCGTCCACGGCACTGAAAGTGTTAACCCTTGAGCGTCACTGAATCCTCGGTCACATGCTAGCGGACATTGGTAAAGCACTAAGTACAACTTTTTCATTAAGTTTTCATTCAAATGTACATTTCTCTCAGTCGTTAAACGTTTGCTTCCTCCTCACGCTTCTCTTTGCATAGTTCTCCAAACCCAAAGGTAAATGAATATAATTATTATTCCTTACATTATGTATTTCAAATTCCACGATTATTATGTGCTATTGTAATTCTAATATGTCTTTTTTTATAGTTTTTATGCATTTTTATATGAAAATGCTGTATTATTTAAAAGGTTTAGCTGCATTTTTGGGGGCTCGGGACGGATTAGGCTGTTTACATGTAAAAAGTGTCTCCACTTACGAAAATTTCACATACAAAATGACTTCCGGAATGATTTAATTTCAAAAGTTGCTGGTACATGGATTTTTTTCATGTTTGTTTTTATGTTTTTTCTAACTGCCTGGATAGGCAGCATCATGCTGTCAACACAGACTGACCATGCCTGCACGTTCAGAAATAAGATCACCACCTATATATTTCCATCATAGTTGACACACTTGTAAAATACTGCACCAACATGAGAGTAACACGCCTCTTTGGATTTAATAGTGGAGAGTGTTTCCTGTCAGTGAGTAAAATAGCAGCTGTTTATTAGGAGATTGCCCCCTGGTGGCTGGTTCGAAAAAATCCGATATGCCGTATGTGACGGTAATAAGAAATGGTTGTTGACTTGCAGTCAACAAGATGAAATTGGAGAAATTGATCTTTGACGTATATAGTCATTAATGTAAGTGAATGGATTAATTGTAAATAAAAGAACATTTGAGAATACTAAAAGTGTTTTTTACCCGAATGGGTGTGTACCACTTCCGGTTCTGTGGCGGCTTCTTGGGAGATTTCTTGGGTTTGGGTTCAAAGGGTTCGTACTCCTGCTCCGGCATTTTCACCACCGCATTTTTCGGCTTCTCCAGCTTTGCACCCTCCTCGGTTGAACCCTTGCCGCCCCACCGCACCTTAGAATTAAATATGTAAATTTGACCATTTATGGTTGTGATTGTTTCTTTAGCTATCACCTGTCAGTATCATGCATTACCTCCATCCTTTTGATCCCTCCAATTCCTCTTCCCCCGTAATATGAGGCATCCACAGTAGGCCACTTCTTCTTCGGTAGACCATCTTCATCATCCGACTCCTATTGTAGTCGGCAAATAAAATTTCCACTTTTACAGAGTACGATCATCTAAATAGAAGATTTAATGAAAAGGCTTTGGCACGGGCCAATTACCAGATTGGCAATATTTTGCGGTTTTAAAAGTTGCGGTTATTTAAAACCGCGCAACTCACGAGAGGGGTACGTTTTTTTTTTTTTCCCTCCCGTGTTTGCCTTAATGGTTAACTGCAGTGTGCAGCTCTCATTGTGCATCATAGTCCTGCTCTTCTGCAGCCAATCATATTGTCCATATAGATAGATAGATAGATAGATAGATAGATAAATTAAAAAGTACCATTACTGGTACTTTGATTCAAATCAATCGTTTTTCAAAATGTTGTACTGCATATTTATACTTAAGTTATACTAGGTGCCCATATTTCAGTTTGACTTGTGTTCAATTCGAAAGAATTCAAGTCATTTGTTTTGATTTTATTGACATATTTATTTTATCATGGTGAGTAAGGTATCTGTTATTGTAACAAATACTGTATTTTATCATTTCTTTAAAAACATAACTGTAAAATTATATATTTTCAAGCTATAATTTCAATGCCGTGATATTTTTGCTCAAGGTTACAACTCATTGTTACTAATTCAAATCTATACATGAATCGGATTGCGTGGTGGAGATGCTACTGATACAGTATTTAGTCTTTCCCCACCAAATTTCCACTGTGGTGTTTTTTTTTTTCAACTTACAGGCTCAGGAGGAGGTGGAGGAGGAGGTTCTTTGATCACCTGGAACGAAAAAGGTAAAGACAACATGATTTGTTTTGCTTGTCACAAGCACATTAATCACAACAGCGCCTCCTTTAGAGCGATCTGGAGAGCCCTGAAGTTCCTGTAGTTTTCAGACAAACATTTCCTTTTCATGTTCTTACCACGGTGCAGCAGAGAGGCCAGAACCACCACATGAGCAGCAGGGCCAGTAGGAGAAACAAAACCAGCAGGGTGATGAGGAGAATTGTGCCGTCAAACTGTAGAAGAAAAAGGAACGGTTACATTGAGATGACATCCAGACGTAAAAAAATCCCACACAATGGCATCTCATATTTAAGATTTACGGGAAAAATAGCGACGAATTTGTAATCGTCAACAAACAACTTTCAACACCAAATTCCCGTGTTTTGTTTTCCCATTTTCCTCGATGACGGCAGTTCATGTAATACGGGAGATCCCAAAGCGAATCCGTCAGTAATTTTGCACTGAATGTCCGCGAGCCAAATATGGTTCCCATCAGGGACCACAGATGAGGATCAGATGTGGGTCGACTTAAGCCTATGTAGCTTGCGGGCAGAGACACGGGCTATTTATCAGAAATCAGTGGTAACGTCGTCATAGGGGCAGACAGTGCTAGGGACTGAGGAAGTGTTTCCTAGAAGTTAAATAGTACATTTGTGAGTTCCATGAAAATTGCTGATTATTTGGTCCGCGTATGACGCCATGATGCAATATGACTCTTAGAATTTGGAAATTTCCGACCCTTTGTCTTTAGTGGGTGATTTAGGGTACGTGTTACAGCGTTCCCTCGCCAATAACACTCCCACAATCAATCCTAACGCAGAGTCTGAACAGCCTGTTAACGCTCGGTCTTGTTTAGCCACAAACGAGGGCACTTTTGCTTAAAACGAAACAACTTCTCGTCATTTTACATCGACGGAGTCACGGCATTATATAAAGGCATTTAAGCAATGGTTCTTTATGAGTATTACAGACTGTGCACTTGTGGCCGTGAGAGCTGTGCGGAGATGTACATGTGGGGGAGGGGGTGGGGTGTGAGGGGGTGCATGAGGGAATGCTAACACAGACTGAACTTGGCCCTTAACCCTTGTGCACACACTTTGCAAACTATACACATTGCATTTTCCCCCCTAATTTGGTAAATACCTTTAAAGGCATAATAATTGGTTATTTATGAATATTTTTGTCCTTTAACCACTCAATTTGTTCAGTGGCATCAGTTCTTTCCATTCAAATGTACGTTAAATTTATTAAGGACGACAAAAAAAAAAAGTTACGATCTGTCTTTGTTGTCTGTGACGTGATGATGACACTTTAAGATTTTGCCATTAATTGGTCTCTATCTCCACTTACTGTCTTGAAGTGAAACACAAGTCAACAAAATATTTACTGTTTGCTGACATAGTTTGACTACTGCTAAATGGAATGTTGCAAAAATCTAATTAAAATCAATGTAATAAATTCTATTAAAATGCATCTCAAAAATTGTAATTATAATAAATTTATATGGTCCAAAATTTGGACAATGATTATTTATGTCCACAAAATCTCGCACATCCAGCTGCAATCATATAGACATGTCATATTCGTTGCATTTTGAAATTGTTTTAATCATCTGCTGGAAATTTCAGCTACCTAGTGTTTTTTCCCCCCTAATTCTTTTATGATATAAAAAAAAATCTAAGGAATTTCCATAATTTGTCACACAAAACCACAAGGGTTAAAGACAACTTGCGTTGTGGGAAACAAGCAGGGGAAAGAGGGGTAGAGCTTGGGGTTGTGGGGAGAGTTAACGGCCGCTCGCCGTGCTCTCATGCACTGTGTGTTGTAAAACAATATAGTTTGTGCCAAAAAACTGACACATGCCTGTTCAGCTTCTAAACTATGGACTAGAACGTTATAAACTATCACGTAATCTATCCTTTCTTCAACGCAAATGCGAGCCAGATCGTCGTGAGTAAACCAAAACGCTTGGCCGACGAGCGTCTCCAGTTGAAGAGGACAGAAAGACGAGTGGAAACCGCACGCTATAAATAAGGGTATCAAAAAGTCACAAAAGACAAATTAGTTTTGAAAAAGGAGCTGCCACTTACACACTCGGTGGTGGTGATGTGGACATTGCTGCTGATGAAAGACAGACCGTCGTTCATGCTCACTTGAAGATAAATCACCCTGAAATAAAACAACGACGACAATTTAATTTGGAGCTTGGGGTGGATGCATAGTAACTTTTGATGGGGTCTGATGTACTGTGGAATGAAGTCATTGAAATAACGTCATTGAACCATCTGATAGTGGCGATTTGGTACCAAAGTGAACCAAAGTGAAATCGATTTTTATTCAATTTGAAATTCAGCTAGTTGGATACACCCGATTTTAAATAGCGAAAAGACTGAAGAACCAGAGTGACCGCCAACACAAACAATCGAATGCTTTTACAGAAAAGGTTTGGCTGCGTTTTGACCCTTGCTGTGGTATTTTTGATTTTTTTTACTTTTCACATATAGAGGTTCTCACATTTCAATATTCAGGAAAAACTTATTTGAAAAAATCAGTGTGTGTACCCAATTTTAATACAAGTGGATGAGTAGCTAGCCTACTTTGGAGGAACTCATAAAAATCCCTAAAAAGCCTCATGTAATATAAATTGCAACCTTCTCATCTTTTTGAATGCATATTTATGGAAACATGAGCTTCATCTCCAAAATATTTCCATCTGGAGATATTTATGTGTCTTAAAGTGTACACGAAATGACAAGATTACGGATTTCTCTGAAGTAAACCAGCTTCTAGTTTTTGGAGCTGACATTCCAAAGCTAATGAAAGGACAAGCATTCTTTATTTATTTATTTTTTTATTATACATGGCAAAATTAAAATATATCAATATGATTTAAATGAATAAATCGCTGGCACATAATTAAGCCGTAGTTGTGCAAGGTGACCGGCATATATATACTGTATATATATATATATATATATATATATATATATATTACATGCGAGCAGGCGTAGATGGTTTGTGGACTGTGAAGCCACAGTGGCAGGAAAAGTCAAGAAGCAGAACGGAAGAAGGATGGGGAGGGAGATGGTTGGGGTGTCAGATGCTTAGGTGGTGATGCATGAACCCATGGAAAGTTACAGAAGATTTTTAAGCAGGGAGCTCTTGTATGAGTTTGGCGCAGGAAAACGTTTAATTTTATGACCTCTTAGCCATGGCATTAATCATGAAAACGCCTGATGAAATCACGTCTCCATATTGGTGCTGCCATGTTAATATCCACAAAATATCATATTTTTCAGACTATATACCACAACTTTTTTCTCATGCTTTGAACCCTGTGGCTTAAAGTTCAGTGCAGCTTATCTGCATTTTTTTTTTTTTTTTAACTAGCCAACAGGGGGCCATCTTTCAGTGTAAATATCTGAGAAACTTACTTTCCAACTTCGCCAATGACAGGAGCTGGACATAGCAGGAAAGTGTTTTCTACACTTGCAGGCTTCTCATCTACAAAGTCAATCAAGCAAATTTTTACTTTTCATTTACATTAATTCTACAGGAGTGCTTCTCAAACATTTTTCAATGATGTAACATCTAGTTTTTTTTCAGCCAAGCACCCCTTAACCAGAGCAAAGCATATTTGGATTAAAAAAAAAAACTTAAAAGAGACCCTGAGCCATCCATGTCTGATTCAAAATTTTGGAATTACATTTGTAGTGGATTTTTTTACTTTAAACATCAATTTTACCCACCACCAGGGGGCACACTCTACTAGTAAACACAATCAGGCATGTTACTGTTGTGTTGGTGCAGTACCGGTATTCTTGGTACTTGGCTGAGAAAATTATTTCACATGGGGGGAAAAAAATTGTGCATTTCAGTTCCCTTTCACAACTATAAAATGTAAACGTTGATGTTTACTTACTAATTGTGACGGTGTCATTGATTTTAAAGCTGCACAGCACTTGGTTGATGTCTCTACCATGTAGGAAGCCGTTGCCCCTCACCACCACTTGGAACGTCTCTGTTTACATTTCAAATTTTTGGACACACCAAAGAGAAGTTTTTGTATCAATGAGCTACAATTCTTTCCAACTGTTAATAGTATTTGAACTTGAGAACCAGGAAAAGTCCGCACCTCCTGCGCACACGCTGGATGGCTCGGCTGCCAAAATCTCAATGCAAGATTTCTTGATGATCTGCAGGAGCGTGGAAAAAAAACAAACAAACAAAAAAACGTTGTTTGGATTGCACAGTATTCAATTCAAACCTCAAAAGCACACAAAGGACAATGATGGCTTTATTTACCGAATCGATAACACCGCGGAGAGCGTGAAAGCCTCCCAGAACGGGAAACACATGTTCGATGGTGTCTGCGATGGTCGCCAGCTATTTTGTCAGGAATGAAAAGAAGAAGAAAAAAAATCGCAATTAATATTATTATGATTACTCTGCGGAAAGTTAAAGTTAAAAGGATCCCACATTTATTTAACGATTTTCGGCAGTAAAAGTTCAAAATTACAGTGAATGACCAAAGTATCTAAACTATACAATAAATAAAATAACATAAGTAATACCTAAAAACACATTTTGCCATTTTTACCAACAAAAAATAACTCATTCAATCCCAAAGACGTCATTATACGTTTTTGACGAGACCACCCATTCAAACAAAAGTACTTATTTGTACTTTATATTTTCAAGTGTTAGGCTGAAGCAGTGTCTAAAAATGATTGGAACTAAAAGAGTTAAAAATGAGATCAAACAAGGTCACATGATTGCATGTGACATGAAAGCAGAGCCGTGATTGGTTGTTACCTAAGCTTTTAAACTTGGCATTGACCTAAAACAGCCTTTTAATATAATCAAGACATATTTTTCTGTTTTCCGGTAGTACTTTCCACAAATCATATATATTTGAAATTTCAGATTGAAAAGCTTATTTGATTGTTTTGTTGACATTCCCTTTAGCGCAGCTCCATCTAGTGGCTGCATAATGCAAGCCCAGCCACTACTGTAGCTTCTATTTTATGCGCCTTATAATGCGGTGCGTCGGACTGCCACTGAGTGGTCAAACAAAACCGTTTCTCCGTTTCAAGTTGTAAACGGGTAAACATACAATACCTGAGTCTCATTGAAGTCCTTGACGCCAACGCAATACACGATCGCCCCGAGAGATCTCGCTCGCTCAGCCTGTTGTAAAAGAGAGCTCACGTGAATTTTTCCCCCGAAAAACAAGCAATCAACCAATGGGTGTTCCCCGGCTTCCCGAAATGCGCAGCGTTGTGAAACTTGCGGCACTTTAACGATGCCGTTAGCTACCTCTTGCTGCGCGGTGATAAGTTGTTGTTCCTGCAGTTCTCCGTCTGTCAGGGCTATAATTACGCTGGCCTTGCCTGCAAAATAAGAATAGTGACGGTAGAGCCGCAACAACGTTTGTCTGAAGTAGGGCTGCGCAATTAATCGAATTTTAATCGCGATCACAATACGATTAATTAAGCTGATATTAACATTTAAATGGTCAAGCAAGCTATTTTTAATATGAGTCAAATCAAGCACTTTGCCATGCTACCACTAGGGGGCATCGTTTCCCCGAGCAATTGTGATGTCGTCTTCAGTTGACAAAGAGGCAAAATGGCCGCATCCTGAGATGAATAAAAAAACGGGTAGATTTTGCTGCTTAATTCATATTCCGCTAACACAGTATTAACACTTTGAGCACCATTTACGGGAAAATAGCCACATTGACTTCAATATCAATATTTTTATTTTATTTTTTTTTAAATGGGAATGGCTTGGGGGGGGGCACCAAGGCTGGCATTAAACGAGTTCATCAGAATTCCATGCATAGAATAGTGGAGCTACATGAAACACTATTGGAAATACATTTTTTGGGTTGACTTTCCGTTTAACTCGTTCAATGCCACGGACGTATTTTCTCGTATTTTTTTTTTTTGGGCAATCAAAACTAATGTACTTTAAGGACATAAATCTCAATATACTTAAGTAGTAAATCGATAATTAAGTGTTTGGGATTGAATGTCTGGACTCTTAAAATAAAAACGTGTAAATACATCCCTGGCATTGGATGAGTTGGAAAAAATGTAGCTGTAGTCTTGCCCACAACCTAAGTATTTTCCATGACGAAAATTCTCGTCGATGGCACTGAAAGATTTAAATCGCGGCCATTTTGCCACTTGCTGTCGACTGAAAGTGACATCACACTTGCTCGGGGCTTTGGCAACAACCAATCAGCTTGCAAATATCTGAAAAAATGCGAGCTGCAATTGGTCATTACCACTTAGCAACTGTGATGTCATTTCCATTTGAAAGAAAATTAATTAGAATGTCAAACTTCGCCAAGTAAACATATTTTTGTCAAGATATTTTTTTTTCACTTACCAAAATTCTCCCGGTTTATCTGCTCATTTGCCTATAACAAAAAGACACCTGATTACAACGTGCTTTTAAACCCTTAAATTTGACGTCCTTGACAATTAATTGCCTACCTCCCGCAGTCCAAGGTGCATAAATGTGTCCCCGCCTGGTTTTTCTCTTTTAAGCGCATTAAGCCCCTTTTGAATGTCCACTCTGCAAAAGATAACATCATTTTCACCATCATTTAACCTTTGGGCAGTATTTCGTCCAATCCACTGATCTTTACGTCAAAGGCATTTCCAATCAAAGAGAAATCACGGAAAGAAGACACTGGGGAGCTGAAATTTCACCCAAAGTTGACCGTGGTTTGCTGACGATTGCTTCCTATTGCAGCACTTACTTACCTTTAATGATAATAATGTCGTAATGTGCAATGCGTACCTTTTCTCTGTAAGTTTTAAGATGGTGGATGCTCTTGAGGAGAATGTGATGAAGGACATCCGAAGCATGGGACTGGGGGGAGGAAAAAAGAATGGTTGTCAAGACTTGCAATTTGTCAATGGTCAGTCAGGGGGCAATATTTTTGGAAATGACTACAAACAAGCCAAGTTCAAGCGGCCAAGACGCCAACCCAGGATTTTTTTTTTCGCGCCCATCCACGCCCCCACATGATACAATGACAATATATACGATTATTCGCTATAAAAATTGGAAAGTCTACCTAAACCTGTATCCTTTCATTTAAATCAACATTCAACAATTATTTTTTACAGTGTTTATACGGGTTACAGCTTAGTCTAAAACTGAAAAAAGGACAAGTGCATCAAAGCGCCTGAAACTTAAAAAAAAAGATGGAGAATCTTATTGTATTGCAATTACATTTCACGTAACAAAAACAAAAGACCAATTTAATATGATTAAAAAGACAGAATTTAATAAATTAGCTTTGGGTAAAAGCTCCTTTATCATAGTTTTGAATCATAGTATTGTTCATTTAATGGTAATTCTATAAGGTATTTGAGCAAAGCCAATACACTTATTTTTGTTTTGGACACTGCAACTAAATGAATTTCTGTTCGTTGACATGCAATTTAAACAAAATACTTATTAGAGAAACACATTTACGCCTAGAATGGTTTTCGTTCATATAAAGTGAATCCATTGACGCTTTAATCACTTCTTCTAAATTTACTACTCCATTGATTGAAACATTAGCCTGCTAAGTGTTTGAACATATGCTGTAATGTAGCGACGGAAAGGAAACGTTTAATTTTATTACTCTTCTATGTGTGGATGTCCATGTGTGTTTCTCGGTAGAGAACTTCGTCATGGGGCTTCAGGAAGTCATTTTCAAAGTGTCCACAGTCGTAAAATAATTTTACGCGCTTGGATTCTTGGAAGCTCGTACGAAACATGTTTAACGATAGCCTTAAATTAGCACAGTGACGGATTTTAGTGATAGTATCGCAGCTTACCTTTTGAATTTGACTGCTAAATTTTCCACAAAGTAGTAGATTTCATCCCAGTGGTTTTGCACACTGCCAGACCTGAAACGCAAAAGACAAACATGTGATGTCGCTAATGCTAACATGAGATTTCTTTCAAGCTTCAGTTGCTAAATGAAATTATAAATAAATGAAAAATACATCTTCACAGTGAATGTTGCAACACTACACCGACGGGTAATTTGAATGTTTCACTGTTATTGATTAACACATTATGTAAGTGATTAATAATCCTTTGAAAATATGATTTAAATTAGCGTTTTAGCTAAAATGCTAATGAGCATTATTACATACTTATTCGTCTATATTCATGTCTACATATTATAAAAACAAAAGCTAGAAGAGATGTACTTCAAGTTGTGCACAAAAGCAAAAAAAAAAAAAGTAAATTAACAAGATAAAGCTAAGCTAACAGGTTAGCTCAATTCCTTAGTGGCTTGTTGAAAGATAGGTTACAACATCAAGAACTTTGTCCTATGTAATAATGTGTAGGCCTGTATCTGATCAAAAATAGCGAATAGAGAAATGTACTTAAAAAAATACGAACAAAAGCAAAGAAAGAAATGAAAACTAAAGCTAAGCTAACACGTTAACTCAGTTCATGAGCGGCTTGTTAAATGGTAGGTTACAGCGTTAGGAATTTTGCGTATTTAATCATGTGTAGGCCTGTATCTGATCAAAAATAGCAAACAGAGAAGTTTACTTAAAGTTACGTCCAAAAGAAAAATAAATAAATAAAGCTAAGCTAGCTCAATTCATTAGTGGCTTGTCGAATCCTCGGTTACAGCGTTTGCCCTTACTAATTATGACCAAAAATATGCCTGTAAGTCCTTGTCAGCTATTAGACAGGACCATTAAAAAAAAATCCAAAAAAAAAACGCCATATGGAGCAACAGTATGAGCAATACATAAGGATGTGAACAGTCATCAGGTTAGTTAAGTTGAGAGCGATGACACATGGGAAATGAGCTAACCGACTGCAGCCCAATTCGGTCCTCTCCAGTCAAGCTGAAGGAAGGCAGAATGTTATTGTAGGTGCTGACTGACTGATGTAACGCCATTCAATGAAAACCAGCCAACAGCTTGTAAAAGATTGAAGGTCAACTTTCTTTTTTCCCACAGTGCTCACTTGGCTTTACGACCTCCATTTAAGCCGCGAGGACATATACTGTATATCACGAATAATTGATTGAAAAATGATTTTCTTGTATCTCTGCACGTCAAATTTTGAACCTCTACTACATGACAGTCATTTTTAGCTTAGTGTTTTTCATTTAATGCTTTTTGTTGAATGTGTCAAGATCAATGTTCCAAATTGGGTTGAAATTAACACAAGGGGTTAAATTGTTGACACATTCATTTTTTAAACGGTGTGCAAAGTTTACTAATCCCTTATTTTCACGTGCACGTCAAATTTTGAATCTCTACTAATAACTATCGTCATTTTTAGCTGAGTGTTTTTCTTTTAATGCTTTTTGTTGGATGTATCAAGATCAGTGGACCGAATTGGGTCGAAATTAACATGAGGGGTGAAATTGTTGGCGCATTAATTTCTAAACGGTGTTCAAAGTCTACTAATTTTTTCATGCACTCAGATTACAATTTGAATTTTTGGCCCCTTTGAAATCAAAGACCTTAAGAGGGTTGTTTTTGTAGAAAATCTAAAATGGAGACGCCTCTCATTCATATTTTTGTCAATAATTCAAAACGAGTCTCTGTTACATAAACCTGGTTTTTAAAAAATGCATCACATATATAGTAATAAATGACTATTAAAAAAACGCAAAACTGCGTCTTTGGAATTGAATGGGCTGCCTCAAATATTTTTCAATGATTATTGTCACTCAACCAAAAAAACCCTAACTAGCGGAAGGAATTTTTGAATAAAAAAAAAAAAAAAGTCTTAAAATAGTGCCGTGCCAAACATTTTTAATATATTTAAGTTTGTTGGTATATCTCTCGATATATTTTATTCAGCAACTACAGAAGGTAACTTGTGTAATATTTCAGGCTTATCTGCCAGAAAATTCCATCTGTAATGACTGTGCATTGATATTAAACTTATCAAAATAAAGAAATAAAATGTTTCGCACGGGAGTCTCTATATAACATGAATTAGCAATAGGTTGCTCAATGTTCCATTTAATTTGCTCTTAATTTGAAAAGAAAATGCACTGTTCTTGCCATGGCATTAAAAAAAATATATATATGTCTGATATCTGTAGAAACCCTGTGAAAATCTCTCATCACTACCCGAAATGTCTTCACGTACCCCCAGGGGTACTCGTACCCCCATTTGAGAACCGCTGAACATACAACGTGAGAAACATAGAGCGTATGGAAACGTTAGGACTCCGTTAACCCATCAAAGTTCTTTGTCTTTCGGGAGGAAGTCTAATTTCCAAGAGAAAACCCACACGAGCACTGAACCAACACGCAAACTCTTAGAAACTTGCGGCGCGAGGCAACAATTCAACCCACTCATCCACCGTGCTTTAGGACCATCAAATACTGTACATTCATTCGTTCGTCGCTCTGGGAGTTTTTGATGGATTGTTTTTGGCAATGGCGTCGTATGGTACACAGAGAAGACTTTGTCATGCCAAATCTCATCATGGATACGTGATGATGTGAAAAAAGTGAGAGGAGTTGACTCATATTTCCATGGAGGAGAACAATGGCAGATTACAGCAACGATCCCGCCTTGGTGACGAGGTTCTAGAAATCCCCGTGCAGACCACACATGCTGCGAAGCTCTCCTCCCAACTTGAAGAGCTCCTTCACAATGACATGGACTGCATGAACTCTCGCTCGTGCACACAAACAAATGGCAGCAAAAGTTCTACCTCAGCATTTTGTCCCTTCTTCTTCTCATAAGTCCCGCCTCCTTGCCCCCCCCCCCCCCCCACATACGCACACCAAGGCTTTCTCGTAATGCTGACTGAGTCAAGGAGGACAGGACCTTAAAGATAAACAATGTTGAAATGCTGTAAACACATGGAGACGGATTATGCAATCAGCCGCGCAGATTTTGCCCTGTAGAAACATCGTACGCTGCAAAAGGTGCATTTGAACTCTTAGTATTTTGAACATTTTTGGGTTACGTTCTTCCACATCATTCTGGCAGTATTTTAGACAAGGGATGGCACACTCTAGGTACCTTGATGATTAAGTGGTTGTGCCGCGATGAAATTTGACATGTTGACACCGTCTGGGTGAAATTTCAGCTCCCTGGTGTCTTCTTTCAATGCTTTACAATGCCTTTAAATATTTAGAC
Organism: Hippichthys cyanospilos; assembly: GCF_059441005.1. Taxonomy (NCBI): domain Eukaryota; kingdom Metazoa; phylum Chordata; class Actinopteri; order Syngnathiformes; family Syngnathidae; genus Hippichthys; species Hippichthys cyanospilos. Next base: position 12,641,756 of record NC_142385.1, read on the forward strand.
AAAATACTGCACAATGGTTTTCAAATCAGGATGTTTTCTCCTCATTTGGTTCCGATATAAGACGGGTGTCAAACTCAAGGCCCGGGGGCCAGATCCGGCCCGCCTCATTGTTTGATGTGGGTCACCAAATGCTGATTTGACTTGGCTAAAAAACCAAACTTGCAAATTGTCCAAAAACAACATTTTTTTGGACCCCAATTTGTCTTTTGAACAGTATGTCCACACACTTCAAATTTCTTCTGGCCCTCCGGCTAGAACTACGATGCGGCCCACGATGAAACGATCAGAAAAATGTTCTTTATTATACCCGTGCAAAGCTGTAATTTTAAAATAAGACAACCAACAAAACGATCTAATGACTTAATTAATTAAAACGATGTCTACTAGACAGTTTTAAGCTACTGGACATTTTCAAAATTTGCATAAATCTAAGAAATTTTACAGGCCAATCAGAGGCTTTGGGTTTGAGCCCCCGACCATTGTGACCCTGTTGAAGTGTCCTTGAGCAAGGCATTGAACCTCCTGAAATTCCTGATGTTACGTAATCGTTTAGTTGCTTAAAACAAGAAATGTAGCTTATTTGTTAATTTTATATTTATTATATACAATTTTGGTCTGGCACTTAATGCAGTGTACTTTATTTAGAAATATATTAAAAAAATAAGAGAATTTTTTGCAGCAAATAGTCTTATTAAAATGTAATAACACTTCTTATTTGACTTGGATGGTGGTTATTGTTTGAGGTGGCCGCCATCGTGGGACTGAGGTCTAGCTTGCAGTTTTGCTCACCTGTTCAAACACGGCCGGAGGAAGGGAAGCGTTCCATTCTGTGTGACTATTATTTTATCTGGAGTGCCCCACCGCCGTTAATTTCTTTTGATATCATAATTTGGTAGTTTGAGCTAAGTCCCAAACCAAAGTGGTTTGGGGTTTTTCAAAGGTGAGGGGGCGTTAGAATATGCGGATGAAGCGATGGAGGCTAAGTTACATCATCGTGAACTAGCCCTCATCCATGAAAGCGTAAAGTGGTTTTGATGAAGCTTTTCATTTAATTGGTGCAACATTTAATGTTCTGATACCAATACTGGTGTTGGGAAGGGTTCCAATACGGCATTGGAATTATATTTTCATGCTGCTTCCGATTGAATCAACTAAGCCTTAGTTGTCGTCAAATTCCAGTCCTCGAGGGCCGGTATGCTGCGGGTTTTCTCTCCTCAACACACCTGATTCAAATGATTCGCTCGTTCGTAAACTCTGGCGGAGCTTGAAAATTTTCCTAATCAGGTGTGTTTAGGAGAGAAAACCGGAAAACCAGCAGGATACCGGCCCTCGAGGACTGGAATTCGACAACCTGCGAACTAAGGTTTAGAGTTCATTCTGGATGTCTGTTTTTTGGCACAATTATTCCGCGGTGTAGGGCGTGTTCTTAGAAAACAGTCAAGGCCGTCAATCATGAAATTTAGACATGCTCACAAATCACCAATCATGAGAAGCTTTTCCGTTCTTAAGTGTGGGAAATTTCCTGATCGTGGCATTTTATTTCTTTGCGTAAAAGCGGGAATACGGCGTGTTATGGCTTCGTCGCTAGGCAACTAAATTTCATGGTCAGTGACAGTCTTGGAAACCATGTTGTCCCCCATTTTCCCACATGTTGCAGCAAAAATGGTTTCTAAGTGAAGGACTTTGTCTGTGGGATTACAAGAAGTTTGGGAGTGAGGTCATGTGAAAACTCCGCTAGCTTTTTTTTTTGCCCGCCAGATAAAGCGTGACCACGATTTCCCAAATATTTTCATCAGTTGGCCAAGTTTGTGTCTGCGATTAACCTTCTTCTTTCAACACAGCGGCAAACAAGTCAAAACATCGGAAGCAGCGCACCATTAAGCGTTCTGATTGGATCTTGCCGAGGGGCGAAAACACGCACGTCTCGATGCGGAAAACAAAATGAGACGAAACGCCCGTTGACCTCAAATCAAAATCAAGTCAAAATAAAAGAGAAAAACAAATGTGATAGCTAGCAAAAACAAGGTAGTATTTTTACATTGTCAGCTAATGTGAGGTAATAGCAAAACAAATCACTACTCGCGCACTGTAATATTAATTTCTCGTACAATATTTTTGTAACTAACAATGATTGCGTCTGAATCAGATTTCATAAACATTTTATGAACAAATTCACTGTCATTTTTGCCAGACCGTTTTTTTACTTTTCCAATTAAAAGCGTTTGTTTTGTTTTTTTTAATTTAACTGGACTTTAGGATTTTTTTCTGCTTTCATGGAGGGCAATTAAAATACAAATAAAGATTTGCACAATTTAAAGTTAATAAGATATTAACGATTGATTTTCCAAAATTCTTAGTTTCATAATTGTCCATTTGAGCTAAAGGATGGTCTAAAATATCTGCAGGATTAAGAAGAGTTAAGTAAAGGTTCAAGTTAGGGGTGTCAACTTTTTTTAACCCTCACAAAGGCAAATTCATCTCCAAGTGGGCGGGACCAGTACAAATATAGTAGCCTATATATTTATATACTTAAAATAATTAATGACTTCATAATTGAAAGTAATCAATATCATTTACTTTTGTACTTAAAATAATCAATTACTTACTAATTATTAAATACATTAAAGGGTCAATGCGTAAACTTTAGAACGTTTTTCATTACGTCCAGCAGGTGGTGCTGCATTTACCGTTGTCTGTAGTTATAATAAACATGGCAGCCTTCTATGTAATATAATTGAATTATAAATAGACCTACGACTATATTTAGAACATGCCGTTGGTCGTTAAGAACACATTTATTTGCAAGTTTTTGAAATTTATAATCATTTAATTTATTCCTTGTAAATCACAAATGGCCTAAATCTTACACATTGTCCCTTTAAGCGATCCATTACTTTTGTACTTTAAGTAGCCAAAGTAATCAATTATTTTTAGTTAGTAATTCATTATTAATAACTTCATTCTTCTAAACTCACCAGGTATTTTAGATGGGTATAGCAAACGTAAAAATACTCATTTATAGTGCATATTACGTCAAGATTTCTTACATGACATATTTCTGGAAATGTCAAAGGTCAAACGTATGGGACCTCATTTTTTAAGATCTAAATTTGTGTTTAGTTGATAGTAAGCCAGAGTGGACAGGACATCAGCAGGGCTGGATGACAGCATGTGGGAAAAAGTGGCGTTGGTCTGAAGGATCCGTGGCTTTTCGGCTTCATTCTCACGCTTCAAAGTGTGCGAGAAGGAAAAATACAATTTGAAAAATCCCTAAAGCGACCAAGAAGGCTGCGTGCCATTCCAGCTGGGCCCATCCAGACCACCCCGGCCTGCAGCCAATAATGGCGCTCCAATTTAACTGACTGGGCACAAAGATTTGTTTGTTTAAAACCGCTAACCTACTTTTACAGCTAGCGCAACGCTATGACTCTTTGCCGCGGCACTGCTGAGCTAATGTACATATATACATGCGACGGAAAGAGAATGTTCAGACAAAAAAAGGCAAGATGTGACCTTTTATCTTCACGTTTCATTTCATTTTCGAAATGAAAACCGTGTTTCCGCTAATGCTAACCATGTTGAAATGACATCAGCGCAAAGTTTATATTCCTTCATCATTGTAGTCATTTTTTTTCTTATTTTATCTTGCAAGTGTTGGTAGGAAGCTCACATTAGCATAGCAAGCCTTTGCTAGCAAGTGTTTGCTAGCAAGCTTTTGCTAGCAATCCTCTGCTAGCAAGCTTTTGCGAAATAGATTTACTGCTGTTATCACAAGTTTCATGAGCCTTTATTATCTCACTCTTCAACTTATTTTGTCTTAATGTTTTTTTAAGGGACATTGTGTAAGATTTTGACCGTTTTTAATTAAAAATGAATAAACGTAAATTTCAAAAACTTGCAAATAAACAGGTTCTTAATGGCCACCGGTATGTTTTAAATATAATCATAGGTCTAGTTATCATTAAATGAGATTACATGGGGGGTGGCACTGCTCCAGAGGCGGCCATGTTTGTTATAGCTAAAGTCAATGCAGCACCTGCAGCACCTCCTGCTGGCCGTAATGAAAAACGGTCCAAGTATTACACATTATCACTTTAAATGCAGTATATAATGCTGACTTTAGCATTTGGTACCACACCAAATCATATCTGCTGTATTGTCTTATTAGTTTTTTTGTTGTTGTTGTTTTTATTTTATTTTTTACTGGAGCGAAATTAGCTTTTAAAACCAAGAAAAGTTGCTTGTTGCGTATGATTATTTTTTTCATCTTATTTAGCAGCAATAACTTTAACTGTATTTTTTGAATGAAAAAACATTTTTTCAGAACTATCTTTTTTTTAGCATCTTAGCATAATCACGTTAGCATTTAGCTACTATTAGATTCAACTGTTATCTTTACAAGACTGTAACAAGACTATTTATTGATTGCAGAGTAATAATAGTTTGTCAGATGTATTTTCACACATAAATGGTCTTATAAATTACGTGTTATTCTATAATTTGACAACAATTTAATGCTACGTTGAATAGCCGTGTTCGGCCAGTAGCACATGCTGCATGCCTACACATTTTATACATTTTTTTTATTGCTCTTTCAGCAGCTGTATTAGTAATGAATAATGGTTATTTCTGTGTTTAAAGTGTAGATTTTACTATCTGCTAGAACTTGCTCACTCTATGGAAGAGGATATTGTGACCTAAAAATAACATTCATAGTGGTTCAGATCATCTTTTATCTTTTGGTTTCGTTGCATATGGAAACATTTTATGGTTGCTTTGCACCATATAAATCCTGGATCCAATATACACACCACAACACATGCTAAGTTGAGCCAAGTAAGTCAAAGATGGAGATTGAAGATATTTTTTTGACAAAAACAATCAGAGAAATATGTCTCCTGCTCTACTCCTGAAGATAATGCTCAGAACAGAGTGGATGCCAAATTCCACCACATACAAGTTTTTTTTTTTTTTTTTTTCCTTTTGGAGCTCCAGAATGTAGCGTTTCACTGTCCCACTTGGCCCCAATGCAAGCATTTTTTTTTTAATCCAATATATTGCTTACCCTTTTCCAGCTGACTTTGGGTGAGAGAGCCGGAGAACTTGGATCAAACCCCACAGAGTGAAAACATGCACTATAAACTTTGGAGGTGAAACAAGTCCTCGTAATTCTAGTACAAAATGCGGATTTTTTTCTGGCCAGAAATGTGGTGACAAGGCCAACGTCAAAATGAACTTAAAAATTTAAAAATAAAAAAAAAAATAGTTTTTTTTAATTAGCACCTTGACTACTTTTTCTCCTGCGGTTGTTGCCAGTACAAACAAAACAAGGTTTTTTTCTGAAATGTTGTTAAACCGCCAATTCAGGGCGAAAACAAATGATCCCATAATGCTGACGATGCCATACTTTGCCAATGTTTACCGGTGGCTGAGGCGCCGCACCTAGCATGAAATAGCTGCTAGCTAACAGTGCTCGAGTGCTCCATATAGGCTGGCTCAAAGCCCGATACAGTTTGCGTTCCTATTCACCACATTTGAACGGACCACACTGACTGAAATGTGTTTTTTCAGCTGGCAAATTCATCTCATAGACCAAAATTTATGGGGAGAGATTTGGATGAGGAGAAGGAAAAAAATAGTGTGCAGATAAGCACAATTTCAAATTAATTTAAAGAATTTTAATCATTAAGACTTCAATTTATGTTTATAAGTATTTTATACCTTCATTTTTATCTGATTACTGTTTGAAGACAAAATATTCTACCCCATTCAATCCATTCCCGCACTACTACTCGGTATTCTGTGTTGTATATAAATTAAGCCTGGTTCACGCTGCGTCTGCGAAAAACCACCCAAGGGATGAGGCTGGGTTTAGCTTTAGCGGGATTACGAGAAAGCTTCCTCTTGTTTGAAGTCCACCATCCATGTCTGCACGTATTCCTGCCCAGAGGCACCAAAGCTAGCAGCCTGGCACGAGAGCTAACAATAGCAGCAGGTTATATTCTTAGCATGTGTCCGTGTTTTAAGCAACAAAGCCAGTCAACAATGGCCCCCACATCTGGACGGCAGCCCCGTGTTTTAGCTTTTAATTCGACTTGCGCAGCAGATGCTTGTGGGCGGCAGCACGTCAAACATAAATCAGTGTGGTTAGAAGATTGTATATTGCTGATAAAGACATTGTCTTGAGACGCTATGTCATGAAAGTACCAAAAACAGACCTTTGAAGGCTTGCTGTGCTATAGTTTGTCTGCTACCGCCGTTTTCCATCCATTGATGGATAAATGGTCATAGTTGGCAGGATATAAGAATGATAGGGTGTGTGAACACTGTGGGAATTATATATATATATATATATATATATATATATATATATATGGAAGGATGTTTAGGAATGAAAGTAGCACCAACAGTACTGCACAAACACAACAGTAACATACCTGACTTGTTTACTCGTAGAGAGTAATTAGTTGTTTCAGGAATTAAAGTAGAACCAACAGTACTGCACAAACACAACAGTAACATGCCTGATTTGTTTACTTACTAGTAGAGAGTGCCCGTTTGTGACAAGTAAAATTGAACTCAACTAATAAATACTTTATCATCTTATTCTGTCTCCCTTTGTTTACTTTGAGAATGGCCGTACTGGTCTGTAAACCACAGGGTTCAAAGCGTGAGAAAAAAGGTGCTGCTTGTAGTCTGTGAGTTACGGTATATAAATAGCAAATTGAACAGGTGGATCAAAAACAGATGGAAAAATATCCATTTTTTGTCCTGGGATTTTTCACTCGGCCTTTTTATCATCCAGTTTCGGCTGACTTTGACAGGGTCATAACATCATCAAATATACATAATTACTTTCAACCCCTCAATATGTTCAGTAGCATCAGCTCTATCCATACATGTATACGTCTTTTTTTGGTGGGGCACTGACCTTTATGTACAAAATTGTAAAAATGTGATTAATAGCAAAAATAACTACTCTGTATTTGAACTTGAAATACTGTAAATATTTATTGTCATAAGTAGAGCATCATGACATGCGAATACTTTGCGTTATGGGAGTCCAGGCTAAGCCAATCATCAAAATCATTGAAAGACTTGCAAATGTCACAAATTGGCCACTAGCGCCATCCGGTGGTTTTGGGGTGTCAACACAAAAATTTCTATTGCGCCTTGTTTGGCAAGTTCCTTTTGAAAGGATTAATACAAAAATCGAGGGAAATCCATGCTATATTTTAGACCAATGTGCCCAAAATGGACAACATTTCCAATTTTGAATGGCAGTAAACAAGCCCGACATGGGCTACATTTGACATCTATAGGGTGTACCTCTTGACCTCCTGTTTGCAAGCATTTAGAAGGGATGGCATATTGATTGTCGTCATGTTTTGACAATCCATGCAATATTTTAGCCTCCTAGTGTTTTTTTTTTGTATGATTTTACTTTATCACACATCACAAACATCAAAAAGCCCAACTTGGGTCAAATTTTCCCCCAGGGATTAATATCAGAATTTGTTCTTTCAGTAAATTAAAGTAAATTTACAGTGCCTTCATGAGTGCCTTTTGAAAACCCACAAACGTCGGAACGCACGATCTTTATTTTTTTTTCCACGGTTTGCAGTTTGCTCCACGCTACTGAAGTTCAGTGCCGGGATGTCGCTAAACCGCAGCATTTTTCCAACGCGCGAGTACAGACGGCACTAATGACAGCGTGACGGCTGCTAAGTAGGGATCAAGCAAAAACGAAGAGACCCTTCTCCATATTTCTTTGTTTAAAAAGGTGAAAATCGGGCACCAGAGAACATGACCGTATCGCTTCTCCTTCTGCTGATTCAGCAAGCCGCAAGACCGCCTCCTCTGCTGCGTCACCCCACGCACATGGATTGTGGATGCACATTCCGTCATATTCTACAAATCCGATTCCGGAGTTTCCGTATAGCACAAAGATAGAGAAAAACGTACTTATCGAGCACAAAATAGAGGTCAAAAGCGCCTTGGCAGGAACTTTCTTCCTCCTCCTCCTCCTCTTCATCCTGAAGCTCCGGTTCTGCCCTAGCGGACGACGAGGTGAGCAAAAATAATCCAAACAAAAGCAAAGCAAGAGACATGCTCCACAGTAATCTCGGCACCATTTCGTCTTTGTTTTGGAGAGAGAGTGAGAAAAAAAAAAGTAGTTCCTTAGCGGCTTTGGGAAGACACGCAAAGTGTCCTCACATCCCACCTTTGAAATGAAAGGGATGTAAAGAAGAAACGGAGAAAAAGCGCGCTGGGTGTCGGTAAGATTCGAAATGGGGGAGAAAAGTTTCCTGTCAGAGAGTCAAAACATGTTGAAAGTGGGGCAAAAAAAAAAAAAAAAAAGAGGTGAAGAAGCGGAGGCTTGTTGGCACTAGAAGATCTGGGAACCAGCGGGACAAGCTGGACTCAAATGGTCCAGGTTTCATATTTCATCTTGAGGAGAGAGAGAGCGAGTGAGGGGAGAGAAAATGGGTCAGCATCCCATCTGGCTCCTCCCACTTCAAACTGGGAATAAGAGTGCAAAGGAATAGCTGATGATTCCTCGGAGCTGTGACCTTTCAACTTTACTCCCACTCCAAATGAGTGTATGGAGCAATACCAGATCCAGCAGATGGCGCAATTCAATTTTCATTCTTCAAAACTATTTTAAATTCATTGTAAAATTCATTCACTGAACAATTTTAAACGAAGCAAAAACAGTCCCCAAGAAATTCAGTAAAAAAAAGGTTTTTTGTCCATTCCTTTTGATCTTTAAATGAAAGACATTTCACATCAAAGGTAAAGCATTGAAAGACACTAGGGAGCTGAAATTTCACCCTTGACTCTTCAAAATTGTTTTAAATTAAATGCATTGTAAAATTCATTCACTGAACAATTTTAAATGAAGCAAAAACAGTCCACAAGAAATTCAGTTAAAAAAACGTTTTTTGTCCATTCCTTTTGATCTTTAATTCAAAGGCATTTCACATCAGAGGTAAAGCATTGAAAGAAGACAACATTTTTTATTTTTATTAGTATGTATTTTTCATTGTTACTGTGTTATTATTCTACTTTTGATTGTGGTTGTACCTAAATAATTTTATTTGATGATGTATGAGGTTCAAAAAGACATCCAACACACATGAGATTTTTTTTGTGACATTTTTATTTGGTCACAAGTCAATTTTCATGTCATTTTAACAGCAGATTGGACAAACATTTCAAGTTTGCAATACACCAGGATGATGAACAACGGTTATTATTTTAGAATAATAAAGATTATTAGTAAAAGCTCAAATTACTTTCAAGTTTCCACTAAGAAGTACCTGTAACACTATTACCATATTTTCTGCACTATAAGGCGCACCTTAAAGCCTTAATTTTTTTAAAAAGCTGATCGTGCGCCTTATAATCAGGTGCGCCTTATATATGGATCAATATTCAGATTGGGATTCATAGATGGGGAATGAACTGAAAAAGTAAGCTTTATCTCTTTTGTTTGTGTGTTTACAGTTGAACAAGTTGGTCATATTGACTGAGTTATGATGCTATTGAGAGTTATTTGCGTTATTGTTATTACTTTGAGTATTACGATATTGCGATTGAAAAAGTTTGAAAATATGTCATTAATTGAGGGTGCGCCTTATAATCCGCTGCGCCTTATAGTGCGGAAAATACGGTAGTTCGTTTTTGACATGACTTGAATCATGATGTCATCCAGGATGAAATAAAAAACTGAAATTAAAGACCCTGTTTTAATCGTTGCAAACAGACTAAGCCGGTGAAAATAAAATCGCATTCTCTTCTTTAAATATACGCGCTCATTGAACAATTCCGATTATTTCGTCGTAGCAAATTTGGACCTTTTTCTGTCTCGACATTCACTTCTGACCAGCCAGGTGCTTGTTTAAAATGCCCTTGGCAGTTTCCAGGGCCGCCACCGCCGAGACGGGTATGTGAGGCGCAATGCCGCTCCTCTCCCAGGCCGGCGCCAAGGTATCGTCGGAGCGGACTGTGGGGATACTGAGGAAGACGTCGCTAGCGCCGACTTGGAAGGTCTTGGGCGGGTGGGATCCCCCGGAAGTGGTTTCTCCCACTATCATAGCGCGGCCCAGCCTCTTCATGATAAAGACGAATTCCTCCGCCGCACCGGCCGTCGCTCCGCTGGTCAGGATGATCAGAGTCTTCTTGGACCCGTACCTTGCACCTGAATCAAACAGGAAGTGATTGTTCGTAATAATAATTTGAAGCTTCGAGTCTTAGCAGAGCAGTCTGATGGTCTGTAAGAGAATGGGAGGGAGGAGCTAAAGAAGAGCGTCAAATACGAAATGCTATATAGTGATACCTCTTGCAAAATTAGTTAGTTACGTTGCGAGAGACACTTTTTTGGGACGTTCAATTTGTATGTTTTTATTTAATATTTCCAGTGAACCATTTAGTCCACAGGATCAATAATATGTATTTTGGGATTATTCTGACCGTGTAAATTTAGTTAAGTTTAGTTTGGGGTCATGCGGAGTGCTTCCTGTGTGATGTCATTGATAAAGTACTAACAATGTGCTAATAACGGTAATGTCAGAGGTCCAATGCAGTATGTTACATATGTGTTTTATGTGAATGTGTACAATGTTAGCCGTAGCTAATGCCAATTATATTTTTGTCAGTTCTACAATCTAAATTGTTGGTGGGACGTGTGGCTGAAATGAGTCAAGATGGAAAATATTCCAATTTGTATCCGATCCTTTGCAATTTCAGCCTGAACGTCCAGATCGCATTATCCAACTAGCACGTAACAAGCAAGCAACAAACAGCACAATTCTGCGTTCAAAAATGCGGAACAGGGTTGGAAAAAACAAAAGAATAGTGGACATAACGGAGACAACTCAACTTTGTCTCGCAACAGAGAAATTGCTGGCTCTATACAAAATGCCATGACCGAAAACCTCAATCTTCCCCTCTTCAATTTCCTTCTTTAATGCATCAGATTGAAAATATATCAGTGGTTCTTCCCAAAACCCGTTATGTTAAGCACATCTACTAGATTTGACGTCACGGTGTCCTCAACGCGCACGTGGGACAGTTTGGGGCCATTACAGGTGGCATTTACCTAGAAATGTGATTGACCTCACAAAAAAATCGGAATTTGCCATACCCAAGTAAAAGCCTTACGCATTAGTCAAGAATCCAGGTTAGCAGTACCGTATCACAGAACGGCATTTATTGCGCTGGCCCATTGCCGTATCCAATTACCCGTGAGTTCAGGCAGTGTCTTGAGCTCCGTGGAGATGCCAGACTGTCTGTCTGTCAGCTTGTCCAGTACAAGTTCCTGGTCGGCATCAAAGAAGTAAGAGCAGAAGCCAGCGATCGCTGTGGTAGGCCCACCGAGGTTGTTCCTGCAAAAAGTGTCGTTAAGCAAAGGTTATCTTGGGTTGTCTGATACATAGTAAGACAAGATGCTTTTACCTAATAATTCTTACGAGCGGGTTTAAGTTAACCGTGAAGGCTTGCATTTGATGTTAATTTTTCATCCACTGGAATTTGTATGGGCTCGTTTTGTATGAATTGGTTTTCTAAAATACAAGTATTGGCCAAAAAGAAAAATAAATCATAGAAATGTTAAAAAAAAATAGGATATTTCCTCTACAAACGATTTTTTTTTTCCTTCTAGACTGGGAAAACGGTCTGGGCCAGGTCGCCATGATGTGCAGTTTTGAGGCGGGACAAACCAGACCAGAACTGTTGGGGGGCAAAAAAATAGACGAGTGGACATGTCGTCAGATGAACGACACGCAAAAGCCAAGTGGTAAATGGCAGCAATGGAGGTGGAGTCATGCGATGTAGCTAGTCAGAGAATCTTTTTTTGCGGTAAAAATATGATCCTTGAATTCAAAGCTCAATGGAAAAAAACTATCGTCCTTCCAGCGCATCACTTTGAATGTTATTGGAAGGTCACCAACATTCACCAAAACGTCACCAGAGATGACCAAAACGTCGTCAGAGGTCACCACAAAATGAAACCATTAAAACCGTTGGCGAATGTTTGACAAACTTTGGCGAATTTCGGCATATTCCCTAGTAAGGGTAGCCTAGGCTAGCTTGGTGTTTCTTGATTATCTCCAGCTTCGTTTCCATATAAATCGTCTTTTTACTCGGCTCTTTATCATCACTAGCAATCTTGGGACCCGTGGCTGAATCATTCAACTAGAATTAAGCAGTAAAATGGAATATAAATACGGTTTTGTAATCACTCACGATCGACCAAAGCTTTACCGTTCCGCCATTTTGAAACGAGTGAGGCTGAACAATAGCAGCAGCATCACCGTGAGGAGAAGCCGACCAATAGCAGACCAGCATTGTAGTGACGCCTTGCACGGAGGCAGTTGAGACGGCAAAAGAAAATAAGTGCAATTACCTAAAAACGTCTGCGGATGGAGACAAAACAACACAAATACAGCCAACCCCCTTAGGGTCATGACAGTTGTATTTCTCGCAAAACCGGGAAAAAACTCTATGTTCCACATCGCAACATGAAAAACATGCTGTAACACGGGGGTCCACTGTACTGCACAACCATTTTAATGGACTGTTTATTATGAAAGACATTTAGAAGAGATACGCAACCGCGTTGGTCAAAAAGCGCCTACCTGAGGTCGACGATCATTGCGTTAGTGTTGACAACTTTGTTCCAAACATGTTCCACGATAATCTGAGCAATGGTCTTGACTTCCTCGAAGTCTCCGAACATATCAAAACGCAGGTAGCCGATGTTGTTCTCGAAAACGTCCGTGTGGAAAGAGACTTTGATGAGATCGATGTACATCTCCGGAGTAAAATTCTGAGGAGACAGACAAGAAAGATATTCAAAGATTAAAAAAAAATGACGTTCTCGACGTGCTCTGAGGTCTTACAATAGGGGGCGGGACCGGGGTGTTGCCGGTGGTCTTCAGGCTCTTGTCCCCGGATAGGATCTTCAAGTCTGCGGACAATTTTTCTTCGAGGTCGCTTTTAGAGACAACCAAGCTGTAGCGGCTCTTCTCGAGGAGTCCTTTCAGCTTCGCTGCGACTTCGGCGCCGTTCTCCTCAAACGCGTAATTGTCTGCGATCAGGGCCGCCGAGCCCTCGACGATGGCGGGCACTTGGCCGCGAAGTCGAACGATCTTGATCGCCGTCTCCAGGGCGTCCTCCGCGTCCACTTTAACATCAGGGGTGACCCCCGTTTGCTCCCAGGTCGAACCGGTGATGGGGTTGATGGACTTCGCGGTAGGCAGAGTAACGTAGAAGTCCGTGTCGCCCACTTGAAATCGATCCACTTTTACCGAACCCCCGGCGGTTTTCTCTCCGACAATGGTGGCCCTCTTCAGGTTCTGGAGACAGTACGCGACGTCTTCAGCTATGCCCTTGGTGTTCTTGCTGGTGAGGACGATGAGAGGTTTGCTCGCGCCGTATCTCTCGCCCAACAGGGCGGGCATGGACAGGATTTTGGTGGTGGCGTTGGAAGGACGATCGTAGACGCTGTCGATGTGAATCACAGATTCACCCGCGGTGAAGTACGAGACGATGTAGGAGAGTCCCGTGATGTCCCCGCTGATTGTTTGACGCAAATCAAAGATAAGCGCCGAAGTCGGCAGGACTTTGTTCCAGACCAGATCTACCAGCATCTGGCCGATCTTGTCGGCGGCCGCCTCCCCGAGGATGTGATCGATCCTCATGTAGCCGATATTGTCCTCCAAAATGTCCAGCTTAATGGCGTTCTGGAGCATGGCGACCAGTTGCTCGGGAGGTAGGGCAGGCATTTGTGGGGCAACTACAGGGACGAAGTCCGGCTCATAGGAGACCTTCAGGCGCGGGTCGCTGAGCGTGCCCTGGAGTCCGGCGCTAAGGACCCGAGACAAAGACTCACCATCCGGAATCCTGAGGATCTCGGTATTGCTGCCGGCTGCCGCGATGGCTTCCTTCAGTCCTGCCAGCTTCTCTGGCGAGCAGTAATTGTCCAAGACGATCGTTACCATATCGACGATGAGGCTCGGCGGAAACGCCGCACGGACGAACGCGACGTTACCGAAAACCAGAAGAAACGGCAACAGGAATGGAGCCCTTGCCATTTTCGCCAGCCGGTGTCTGCGAAGAGCTTCTTGGTCAAATGCCTCTGTTATGGCTGCCCGATTTCTGTTAACACACTTATAAGAAGCTTTAGCCCGCAATAAACCTCTAATCCTATTATACATTTTGTAAGGCAATAACAAGCTCGCCAAGTGGGCGTCGAGTCCGGGAACCATTTCTAAAGATACGCTAAGCAAGTTTAAACAAGGTGTTTTGAGCAGCTATGCCACATCAGCTTTGTCATTTGGTGAGCTGTATAAATGACACATCGCCGTTTTAAATCAAATGATTTCGGCAGAATCCTCCAAAAAATACGTCATATATCTGGAATGGCTTTTCGTCTTTATTACAGACATTTTTCTCATCGTTCTTCTTTCGTTATGTGGACAATACTGCTTTACAAGCTTGTATAAGGCGCCGTTCTCTTTTTATTTTAAATGTGCTGTGTCTCCCTCTGCTGGTTGAAAGTATAACTGTCCACAACAAAAACAAAATAATCCTGCGTCACTATTTCTGTATGTTTGACGACTACATAAAAGGTCTCAAAAAGGCTGGTAATAAATGAATTGAGTTACTCTAGGGACTAAAGTAATCCAGTACTTTGAGTACTTCAGTACTTAAAGTAATGACGGACTAACTTCAAAGTGATTGCTTTAGTACTTTAGTATCTACAAAAATTACTTTATTGCTTGATTGCCAAAAGTAATCACTTTACTCGACCATCCTAAGGTAATCAATTACTTTTGTACTCAAGGAACTAATTCATTACTTTAGGCAGTTAAGTACAAACGTTATCTATTACTTTTTGAAACAAACTACTAAAGTGATTCATTCGTGCTAAAGTAATCAACTACTCGAATACTGCATCACTCAAGTAATTGATTACTATTAGTAATTTGATATATAAAGTAATAAACGCCAAACCCTAAAGTAATCAAATACTCCATTACTTTAGTACGTAAACTAATTTCTGCAGTACTTGATTGAAGTCATCAATTCCTTGATTGTTTACCTAAAGTATTCAATGACGTAAAACTTATTTTTCTAATATAAAAGATTAGTTTCCGACGTAATTCATTTAGTACCAGCCGTTTTTAGACCCCGCCTTCAGCTAATAAGTATCTAGAATTGGAAAAAAGTGAAAATATGTCTTTAGGTTTGGATACGTTAATTAATAAATGAGCTTAGTTGGATGATTACATTTGCGATGAACCAAAATGGATTTTACCATGAGGAAAAAAATCCTCTGTTCCCAAGTCTTTACTAGGCTAGGTGGATAACATTCCTCTTGGTAAATGAACAAAAATTCCCACGAATGTACACTTTTAAGCACGCAAATGCGCTCAAAAGCCTGATCATACTTACATACACAGTGTGTACTAAATAACAAACAGATCAAAACGAACAGGACACTAATTAATGTGCTTTTGCGTAAAGTTGCAGCAACCCGAAAATATTCAACAGTATGTGCGCATATTCGCTATTGGCAAGGCTCCTCTTGGAGCTGGGATAATCTTTTTAGTGAATTAACGTCTCAGTATGCATAGAATGTCAGCCGTCACAGTCGCTAATCTATTTTAAGCTTTTTAGCCCCCTGAGAGATTGAACTTAATAAACAAGAGTTTATCGGGAAAGTTTTTCGACAGTATTTTATCAAGAGGTAATTTGACCCAGCCCAAAATTTTCCACCGCCCAAGAGTAAGATTTTTACAGGGTTTCCGCAGATATCGGTAAATTTAGTTCAATACAGACGCAGCGATAGGTTTTCAAATGAAAGACAAATTAATTGGAACATGAAGCAAGTAAACTAAATTGTAACGGCTCTCCTTTGCAATACAATATTTCATCCAAAAAGTGTCTTGCAGTGTTTAGAGCATAGGTGTCGAATTCCAGTCCTCGAGGGCCGGCATCCTGCATGTTTTCCGGTTTTCTTTCCCCAACACACCTGATTCAAATAATTAGCTCATTAGCAAGCTCTGCGGGAGCTTCGAAATGATCCCGATCATTTGAATCAGGTGTTTTTGAGGGAAAAGGTTTGAAAACATGTAGGATACCGGCCCTCGAGGACTGGAGTTCCACACCTGTGGTTTAGAGGGTACTCAGTTCAGTACGCTTTTGAAAAAGTTTGAGGACCACTGCTCGAGCACATCGGAATATTTACCTTTTTGACTATTGTGGTTCACATTGCCGCATGATGATGATGCTCTTCGTTACCTAAATTCCTCCTGTGTAGTGGTTCACATTTTAAGTCAGTGGGGGTTGGACGCTGCTAAATCAGATCCTAAGTGATAAAAGCCTGACTACCAAGCACATTTTGTATAATAATTTACTAATATAGGTCAATATATTGTTTAATTACAAATGTACAGATTTATATTGACAGTTTTCCCTCCTGTTTATGTATTTTTTTCTAAAAGACAGTCACTTTACAGCGGTGCCTAAATTTACTGCAATAACACTCCTTCCTGAAGCAGTCTAACAGCCTGTTAATACTCGGTCTTGTTCAGCCGCAAATGATGTTTGCTGTTGTCGTATAAACCTGAACATCTGCGCGTCGTTCTATCGACGGCGGCTTGGCAATATAAAAAGGGCGTTTTGGCAGCAACTCTTCATGAATATTGCAAGCGGTGCGTTTGTGGCTGTGGGTGAGAGAGCTGCGCAGAGATGTACATGTGGGGGAGGAAAGTGAGGTGTGAGCAGATGCGTGGATAAAACTTGCGTTGTAGGGAACATTTGGGCGTGGGGGGTTATTCTTGAGAGTTGCCGGCCGCTCACCTCTCTCTGATGCGCTGTGTGTTGTGTGTTGTTGAAGTAAATAAAGTTTATGCCCAAAGATTTTGTACAACAGTCAAAAGATCACTGGGTAATGGACAGAAAGCTAGGCAAGGTTTTATTAAACACATTTCAGACATTTTATTTATGTACGTCCAATGTTCGTCAGGGCGGGGGGGCAAATCCTACCCGGGGTTCACTTATCAGGAGGGTTTCCCAGTCCGCGTTAACCGTGAAAAACAAGGGGGCGCTGTGTTCATAAAATATTAAGACCGCATAAATACAGTTTTAATAATAATAGCAGGTGCGATAGCTGTTTTTTTCCCGACTACCTGCATCCACACTCCGCCACCCGCATCTCCTCGTACAAGTATCTGATAGTGACGAGTCCGTTCTCCCGATACATGACGGTGATGGGGTCCAGTTTGATGGGGACGCAGCACGCCATGTTGGTCTTCTTGGGGTTGCGGATGTTCATCAGCGTCTGGATGAGGGCGTGCTTGGATGGGCTGGATTCGTCCGTCAGCGGGTGGTAGCAAAGTCCCCGACATTCAAAGGCGTCGTATTCCGGAGGTGCCACGATCCAACTGTCCCAACCGATGTCCCTGAAGTTGACCTTCAGAGACGTCCGCCTGCAGTATTCCCGCTCGGCCTTTCTCCTCTTGCGACGGTACTGAGCTCCGGGAATCCTGTTGGCCAGATGATCCCCGGCGTTCCGCTTGGACTCCGACTGGAAGATGGTTTCTTCCTCGTGGAGGATCATCTCCTCCAGTTCTTCCTCGGCCTCCCGCCTCCTGCCGCCGAGGTCGTCGGAGAAAACGATCAAAGCCGCCGAGGTGTTAGATCCCAAAGAAAGACTCAAGCTCAGAGAGCCGCCGTCGCAGTCGTTTCGCTCCACGACCACATCGAATCCGGTTATTCCGCGTCCCGACGCGTTCCTCGCGGCCGAGGTGACGTCCAACGTCGCCCACGTCTTCTGAGAACCTCTCAACTCTTTGCCGGCCAGAAGCTTGGGGTGGGATTTCAAACGGCGGTAATCCGTTTGGTAGATATTGACGGAGGCGGTGAAACCGTGGTAGGTCACCCTTGACCCGCCGTCCGGGAAGAAGAAGAGATGTAGCTCGGCTTTGATGACCTTTTCGTGGCTGGGTACGCTGATGTTGAACAGCAGCCTGTGTCTTGACGTTGGACCGTTTGTCACGGAATGTGTGATATCTGGAAGACGGATACGGACGGTTGAGAAGAGTCACGCTAAACATGTGGCCGGCGGGTAAACAGTTATGACCATACATACGTAGTGTGTGCGTGATGCAAACGTAGTGTGAGTTTTTTTTATATCATTTGCATGATTTTTCAGGCTCCTTTTTACACCTAAAATTCACTTTTCTTGGTCTACTAAAATCTTGCATTTGAGGAAGGGTGTGTAGACTTTTTATATTCGCGCGATCTGTTACGCTAAATTTTTACACCTGAAACCCAATGAATTTTCTAAGGTTAAAACCTTGCATTTGAACAGGGTCCGACTTTTTATAGTTTTTGTACGTCACATCTTCGTTAGACTCGGTGTTTGATACCTGAAAGCCACTTTTGTGATGATTTTTATTTACATTTCGAAAACCGGACATTTAAACTTGGCTTTTTATATTCGTTGTCTTCTAATTGTCATGATTTTTTTTTTCGCTCAATTTTTACACCTGAAACCAACTTTTGAAATGATTTTTTTCCCCTTGGTCCATCACAAACCCTGACATTTCAAAAGTGTTGCGTAGACTTTTTATATTTGTTATTTTTCACATCAAATTTGCATGATTTGTGTGGCTCATTTTTTACACCTGACGCCCACTTTTGAAAAGATTCCGTGATAAAACCTGGCATTTCGACAGGGGTGTGTAGACTTTTTATATCCATCATACTGTATTTCCCAGCAAATTTCCATTATTTATTTTTTTTTTTTTGGCTCATGATTTGCACCCGAAGTTTTGACCGAGTTTTGACCGAATTTTGAGATGATTTTTCTCTGTCCATCACAAAACCTGACATTTCAACAGGGGTGTGTCGACTTTTTGTATTTGTTATACTGTAATTCACATCAAATCTGCATGATTTGTTTGGCTCAATTTTTAGACCTGAAGCCCACTTTTGAAATGATTTTTTTTTGGTCTATCACAAAACCTGACATTTCAACAGGGGTGTGTAGACTTTTTATATTTCCCATAAGATCTACATGATTTGTTTGGCTCAATATTTACACCTGAAACCCACTTTTATGATTTTTCTTGGTGCATCACCAAAAACCGGGCATTTAAACAAGGTTGTGTAGACTTTTTGTATTGTTATATTCAACATCGAATTTGCATGATTATTCGAATACAATTTTTTTTTTTTTGCACTTGATGCCCGCTTTTGTCAATATTTTTCTTGGTTCATCACAAAAGCTGGCATTTCAACAGGGGTGTGTAGACTTTTTATTTACTTCCATCAAATTTGCATGCCATTTTTTGTCTCAATGTGTGCAAAATATATGAAACCATCAGGGCTTCGGACAACACAAATCTCGACTTCTACTTTGACTGCACTTATTTATTAGAACTTTCGCATCGTACCTTGGACGCCGAAGCTACGGATAACATCGGACTGAGGTCTCGCCGTGCTGTCTGAGGCGTATTTGTTGTACAGCTCCATCATAAACTCAGGCGGGCAAATTTTCCCCTGCTCCTGCGGTACGTCGGAAAGGTTGAGTTTCCTCAGGAAATCTTCTTTGATGCTCCCGAGTAGATTAGCCATCCTGGAGTCCTCGTCCTCCTCCTCCAGAAGATCTTCCTGCGTGGAGTAAAACCCTTCCAGGTCGCTGCGGATATCATTCCCCAGCGGCTTGCAGGTGCAGGAACCTGTCGAAAGCACCAAACTCAAACACACCTGGAACAAGAACCTCCCGGTGTTGCGCATTTTTCCAACAAACGACTATGCTAGCTTTTGTGACGGCTAGTTTGGGCAAAATAGATCCGCAGTGAAAGCACCCGTGGCAGTGATGTCCATTCCCATGCTCCCGAGAGTAAACACATGGGGGGGACTAATGTCAACTAAAATAGTAGCACGGCCATGCTTATCGCCGCCATTGGTGGCTTCTTTTAAGCTTTGTTATCGCTGGAAGGCCGTCCGCTAATGAAGACAGTGTAAACACTTGACGGCGGTAATGAGGGTGGTCCTGGAACAGGCGAGGTTACTTGCGCACGGGGTGAAAGCGTCAAGGCCGGCGGGAACAATAACAAAGAGAAAGTCTATTAAAAGAAACACAGCGCGACTCCTTTCGCGACGCAGTTACGCATTTTCAACGCTCGGAAGCAGGGCTGCTCGATTAATCGAATTTCAGTCACGATTTAGGCCGAAATGAATTAAGATGATCCCAGGCGACAGAAACATTTAAAAAGACGGCTGCCGTACACGTCCAATCGAGGACTTTGTCATCCTACCACCAGGGGGCAAACGAAAGCTTGAGACTTAAAAGTCTTTAGGTGGAAATGTTTTCCACAAGTTTGCAGGAGAAAAATCATTTTTTCATGTGCTGGCAGTAGATGGGTTTCGAGTTGTTCTTTTATGTTTCTAACTGAGCAATCTAGCACATTCTTCTACGAACTAAACATACAGACGAGCGAGCCGAGTTGCACCCTGGATTTGATTGACATGAGAACGCAATTTGTATTTGCTGCCGCCATCACCAAACTGTCATAAAGATGGAAGACGGGAGGGGGGGATTTGCACGCGAAAACCAAGCCGATGCGCCTGGGGACGTTGGCCCAAGTCCAGTCCTATCTTCAAATTCCTTGTCTTTCAAGCCGTGAACCCGTGCAGCGTTTTTGTCAAATGATTTCCAATGCGGCCCATTCATGCTTTTTGGAAGTTCCCACTGTGTTCATACAGTTATGGAAGTTAATGACCTAATCGCCAAATAGCGAAGGCATGCATGAAGGAAACCAACACAGCAGGGAAAGACATTAAGAGGCATCGTTGTGTAAAAATACAGATTGGAGTTACTTTAATGTAAACAAAACATTGTCATTCACTTATTACTGGCAGATAAATGCAACGTAAAACCTTATAAAATACATGAGTGGCTACAAACATGACAAATAATAGTAAATTTCCTGCCAAGCATCTGCAGTATATAGTATACAATTATTAAAATCTCAAATATAGTTTCTATAAAAGGAAAAAAAAGACCAATAGTTTACGTTAGCATTTTATACTATTCACTGTACATATAAACTATACATATTGGATTTTAACGTCGAGCCTTTGCCTGCAGTATTCCTAAACTGGCCAGCAGGGGGCAGCAACACACAAGATTTCCTATGAAATCTACTGATGGCAGACCGTACGATGATAAAAATGCGCTCATTATGTACAACATAACGGGGAGATTAAGAGACGAAATGCAGCGGTAAAAAAAAGTACCAAATCAAATCAACTTTTTTTTCCCATATTATCTTAGGTCTAGTAAGTACGCAGGTTGCTCGCACCTACTGGAGGATGACATGTTTGTTTGTTTGTTTTTTGCTGTGGACACCCGAAAGAGAAGAAATGCAGTGTTCCCGCGTTTACAGCGTAGTTTACCTTCCTCAAAATACTCGCAGTAATCAAAATCCGCAAAGTAGAGATTGAACCTTTATTTCCCATCTTTCTTAAGTATATTTCTTCAGTTTAAAAAAACTCTATATGCTGTATTTTTTTCTCTGATCTAATCTAGGAGGAAAAATACCCGGAAAATTTGTGAGATAAATCTGCAATAGGTATGGGTATGGGAAAAATGGGAATTCATAAAAAAAGAGTTTTTTTTGTAATTAAAAAAAAAAAGTATTCTTTTTAATGATCTGTCCAAAAAAAAGAAAAATTTCAACCAGCAAAAGAAAATATAAATGCATATCCCTCTATCGAGTGCAATCGCAATAACCAAACCGGGATGTAGCGAGGGAACACTGTAGTTGTAGTAGTTCTAAGCGTAGTCTTTCAGACATACTTTAGTGCGCTACAAAAATCATTGCATTCTCTCAAATTACCACTAGATGTCTCCAAATCTTATGTTATGGTCTATTGTGGCCTATACTTTCTGGTATACTAAATAATTCGGTGTTTGACATCATACATTCACCAAAGCTCTCCAAGGCTCACTGAGATGAGTCCTTTAAGGTTGCTTGGAAAAAATTGTGGTAGTTATCAAAGAAAAAAAAAATGCAAGTAAAGGCCTGAGTTTCTTTTCAACCAGTACCAAGGAAGTCCCAACTGCATTTGACCACTGCCTGCACTTTGACCCTTGACCTGTGAGACGGGCTCTGCATTGGCTCCTATCGGCAGGTGCAGGTATCCACAGACATTCCTGGATAAACCTTGAGCACCAAATTCCTGTCCAGGTCCAGGAAGAGCACACTGAGGGGACTCATCTTTTCTGGCACGCAGCACGGCTCCGGAATTCCTGGAACGATTCCCACAGCCCGGACGATGCTCTGGATGGTGGCGTGATTGGAAGGACGTACCACCTTGACGAATAGAAAACGAGGGTGAGTACTGCATACGTGTGCGTGTGGTGTATGCTTTTAAATATGGTATGATTTAAATGAATAAATCGCTTGCACATAGTTCAGCCGTAGTTGTGCAACATGACAGGCATTTATATATATATATTTTATATATACAGCTGTTGCTCTTGATACTTAAATGCAAATTGGAGTCCTGAAAATATGACATCCTTATTTCAAACAAGTAACCAGGGGGATTTAGTTCTATGGACAATGTTTTAACTGACCTTCGGGATGGGAAATCCACAAGAGCCAGCACAGTAGTAGGCGTCAAATGACTTGGGCGCTAGAACCCATTCACTCCATCCAATGTCGGCAAAGTCCACCCTGAGGTATCGTCTTGCGCAAACCTTGGGCTCGCTCCATTGTCTCCTGCGGGCCTTCTTCATCGTCCTCTCATCAAAGCTCAGCACCTCCCTGCTCTCCTGGTTCTGCTTCCTTCCGGCTTTGATTTTGGATTTGCTAGGGAAATAGGTGCTCTGCCACAGTTCGTGGTTCTTCACGGTGTTGGACACGTCCTCTGGAATGTCGTTGGTTTGGATGCGCAGCCGCAGCTCCCTCCGGATTCTCGAGGAGGAGGTGGACGCATCGTCGCCGGCGGGGAAAGATCCGTATCTCTGCAGGGTTGCGGCAACGCTGTTGGGCTCATCGATGGCTTGATCATCGGCGTAAACGATTATAAAAGGAACGTTGCCTCCAAAGAGGCGATCCTGGTTGTTAAGACTCGTCTCCACCGTGACGATCAGATCTTCTTCTCTGGCTTGCTTGATCGCAGTCGTAACATCCCGTGATTGCCACGCCCCTTTCTTAAAGGAGCTCACGCTGAGGTTTCCCAGCAGGGTTGCCGAGGAAGAGTTTGCCGACAATCCGCGGAAGAGGATCCGAAGAGAAGATGGATGTTGATGGGCGGAGGCAGATGGACGACGAGATCTTCGGAAACGCCACGGCCGCTGCGGCTGACGCTTGTGGAAGAAGTGGAAGGAGGCGGAGAGGATGACCTCCGAGTCTTGGATGGAGGAGAAGTTGAAGTAGAACATTGCTTTTCCATGCGGGTCTCCTAGGGAATGGGGGACACAAGAAGAACTTTCATCTTTGTTTCAATCCCAAGGATTTATTTATTTACCGTAAATTTCAGACTTTTTTCTCACGATGTGAGCCCTGGGGCTTTTAGTCTAGTGCAGCTTATCTGCTGTTGTTTTACTAGCCAGCCAAGGGGCAATCGACCAATATAGCACATGTATAAAAATTATGTGTACTTTGTAAAATATCTTGCATAAAAGTTTGTGTCACGTGTAAATTTGATATTTACTGTATATAAAACGCATGTCACCTTAAGCAATGACAGCTCAACTACGTGCAAGCGATTTATTCATTCAAACAAATGTATAATATGATTGTATATATTGTGCAATGTGTTTATACATATATTATATAAAATAATCAATCAATTAATCAAAGGGAAATAGAATATGCTATTGAAGTATTAAGAAATTTAAAAAAACTTCCATATACGTCTATTTGTGAAAATATCTGATGTTACGACCTGCGTCTTATTGTATGGTGTGGCTTATCTTGTACTGTGTGTCCTCTCAATATCCAGCCTATTTATTTGTGTCCACTGTTGTATCCATTTTGTCTCAACAAGGCAGCAAAATTAATTGCATCCCTTTCAAACACATGGGACATCAGTGCAAAGGCCAGGCTGTCCTCCTGACAGTAGGATAGCTCGTATGAGTCAAAAGACAAAGAGTCAAGACAAACGTCCTCTACAGTGGACACAAATAGCACTGCATACTCTGGAACAATATCGCTTAATAATTATTATTGTAAGTTTTCATTTACTGCGAAATCCCTTTCTGGAAGATTTGATTGACTATAATGACATCATCCAGTATATCGCCCACTTTTGAGCATGATTAGCTAAATCATGGAAAATAGGAAGCACGCTGAATCGGCTGTCACACACGTGACAAAAAAACTCCTCTTAGATCAATGCTCACTTTACTACCTAAGCACTGGATACGTGCAGCGGTCAAGTAATATCCCATATGGAAATGCTTATTGGTTTTGTTTGGCCGTGTTAATAGTTGCTCGTCTAACACCTTGGACTTGTACAGCTACTGGATCCATGATAAAATGTGGCATATATACACCGATATATATATATATATATATATATATATATATATATATATATATATATATATATATATATATATATATATATATATATATATATATATATATATATATAATTTGCTTTTGTTTGCTTCGTATAAGTTTGTTCTATTTCAAAGAAAATAAATAAAAAATTGTATTTTTTGTCCGGTTCGACTTGGGTGAAATGAATGTCAATGGATAAATACATGTAAATACAAATCCACCATGCATTTTCTTTTAAAGATAAATAAAGTTGCTATTTTTAGACTAGTTTGACTAAAAAGGAAGAAAACTGCAAACACAATTGTGACGTCAACCTGCAATCAAAAAAGTTAGTCATGAATGAAAATCTTGGCTAGAGTGAAACCGCAATAACCGAACAGTGATGTAGCGAGGGAACGCTCTAGTTCATAACTATTTTGTGGGTTCCATTAGTCAAGTTTTGACATGTAAATTCTGATTCAAAATATTGAACTTGTTTTTGGCTTTCGTTTCCTTTTTATAAGTTTGTTTCCCTTTTCAACGAAAATAAATACATAAAATCGAGTTTATATCTTGTCTGACTCAAAAAGAGAAAAAAAATACCAAAATATATTGCAAGGTGAACATGCAATAGAAATACAGTAGGCATGAATAAAATTCACTGTAGTACAGGCTGTATTTTTTATAAGTATAAATAAAGTTGCTATTTTTTCTCTTGTTTCATGAAATAGGAAGAAAAACTGCGAGAAAAATGGCGACGTAAACATGCAATAGTAAAAGTCGTAAATGGTGTATCGTGTGACGTAAATGTCGTAAATGAGGATCTTGGCGAGAAGAAATAGAAATAGATATTTCGATTTAAAAAAAAATACTATAATCCCGATATTTTGTGTACAAAAATATTGCAGACTGAAAAAGATAACGAATTAGTATGGTTAAAAAATATAAATCAACAAAAAAATAAATCAACTTGTGACTCACTTGGGGCAGCTGCGAAGCTCCTCACTGTGTTTCCCTGATTGTGACTGCGATGATCTTTGCTGTAGCTTTCGTAAACTTGAAACATGCTTCTGCTCACCGCATCCCGTCCGGAGTTCGGATGCGTAAAGACGCGTTGCTCCGACGCCATTTGACGCACATCCAAGCCAACCGTTTTACTCCAAGCCGGCTCCAGAATCACCAACGTGCAGACCAACAGCCACTTAGCCATAATTACTTTTGTAGAAAAAAAACAAAAACAAAATATATTCCGTAGAAATATCAAATCAGGCAGATTTAATGCGTATTCCCTGGTGCGTTATTCGAGTTTCATCCACTTTGGAAACTTCCCGGCGTGCAGCTGTTATCGCGATGGGAGGAGAATTGGAGCAGGATGGCAACTCGTTTTACTGCTCTCAAGATCGAGTGATGCGGTTTTCGAGGGTGCCCACGCAGAAATAGAACATCACGCCCACGCCCATGTAAGCAGCTGCTCTTTCCACCGGGGTGGGTCGTTATTTGGTGATGGTTTGTGGTCATTTGGCATGAAAAAAAGGCGGATTAAGAAGGAAATTGCAGGTACCAAAATTAGAATCATTCCCTTTGAAATGGAGTGCGAAGGAAATCGACTCAAGGCTTTACCGTGCGTGTATTTTTCTGACTTTGTTTTTAAGATTGCGGACTCAAATATTCTGTTGTTTTTTTTACTCGATTGAAAAAATAAATCATTTCGTCCGACAATCAAGAGGATCATTGTCTATTAAAATTGTACAATCACACCTAAAAATGTAGTTTTGTATTTATCAAAAGAAGAAAAAAGAAACATAAATCAACGTTAAGCAAACGTTAACAACTTTTTACAGGGTTTTTAGAGGTTCCGTATTAGTATGAAACAACAGAAAAAAGTGCCTGAAATAAAATATAATAATTTGATTTTGAAAAACTTAAATGAAGTACTTTAATACTTAATTCATTTAGTTCTAGTCCTTTTAAACCAAACACTTGAAAATAAATGAAAAGAAAAAGTTAATAAGTACCCGGGATCAATGACTGGATGGACTTTTAAAACTACGTAAAAATGTGCCTTTGGGATCGAATGGGTTAAGGACCAAGCTCACCATAAGAATAAATAATTGCTTGTCCAAATGCGTTGATGACCAGGAGACGTTTTAATCCAAAATCAGTTGAGATGAGGACAAAGGATGAATAGAAAACGAATGGATTGTTCCATTTCTAATTTTATTTAACTACCAATGTTTCATATTTTCTAATAATAAGCGCTCCGTCGTAACATTTCCTAATAATCTCCCTTAGCTCCACATGGACTTAACTTGTAGCCTGTAAACTGAAGTGGAAAAAAGAACGATTTTACTACACTGATTAGCTGCCACATTGGAGCTAATTGAAACCACTGTGAGGACATGTCAGGGCCACATTCGTCTCCCGCTTTATGGCCGAGCGGCTGGGAAGTAAAGAACATGTAAGGGCCCAGTTTTCTGGACCTCTCATAATTTGTGGGCTTGAAAATTCAACCCAATGAGCACAAATTGTCAGTGATCATAAAGTCACCTCATTATAGAGGCCTCGCTGCCAAACTTTCGCTCACGTCAGCCTGGTTCCTAATATAGCCGCAAAACAAAGTGGGGGTGGGAATTATACGCTATAGCAAGGATCACCAAACTTTGGGAAAATCGGACCTACTCCTTTGGTACTGTGTAATACGAAGGGCGATCCTTTTAGACTTTTTAAGTTGTCGAATTTATCATGTTATTGTTTTACGTTAATTGTTATATCTTATGTGGAGACGCCGATCAAGTTAATGGTTTCTCACAATAACCAATCTGTAATGTTTTTTTTCGCGCACCGGATTATTATGTGCACCTTCAACGGATGGACGATTTAAAAAAAAAGTTTTTCATTTATAAGGCGCAGCGCATTGTAAGGCACATAGAATAGAAGCTACAGTAGTGGCTGGGCTTGCATTATTCATCCACAAGATGGAGCTGCGCTAAAGGGAATGCCAACACAACAATCAGATTAGTAAATCAAAAACATCATCAATCAATGTTTAGACGATCAGAAATTAAAACTAAAAATGATTTGTGGACTATCTGAAAAATGGGGAAAAAAATACCTCTTGATCACATGAAACGACTGTATAGATCAATGCCAAAGATGAATCAAGAGTTTAAAAGAATATAATTATGATTTAATGAAATATTCAATATTCAATATTATATATATTCAATATTTAATGATATATATATATATATATATATATATATATATATATATTCCTCAAGATAGGATCTTAGTGAAATGCATGATGTCATTGTTTGCATGTTAAGACTCATTGACACATATTTAGCATCAATGACATCACGGGTGAGTCAGCTCTCCACTTTCGGCTCGTGAGATAAAGTACTCCCCCTCCCCCCAAAGGAGAGAAATACAGTCATTCGCTGAATTAACAGACCCAGAACCATGAGGAGGACTAGACAAGCCCACCATGTTACTTTTGGCCCAGGACTCGATCCTTCATCGCCCACCCCAACCTCCTCCCCCACTTTTTCTTTCTCCTCCCCTTTGATTTGTTTTCATACTGTTGGCTGGGGCTGAATGACCATTCATGCTGTTTTGTTGGATATGGAAGGATCCATGACATCCTTTCAAATGATGTATGCCAAGCTCTCACAAATGCATATGCAGTGAAATAAGTCCTGATGTATATGCTCTTGACTCCATGACATGAAATTTTTGTTTGAAGGTTTTTACTACAAAGGTATGCCTATGTTTTCAGAGTTAAGTGCCAATTTGCGGTTCTTGATTTTCTTGCCGAGGCAAATCTGTTTATTTATTTATTTCTGGGGTGAATTTGACAGACTGTGCGATTGTGTTGTATTCTGGTGCATAACCCTGGCGCAACTGGCAATTTGGTGAACGAAAACAGTCTTGATTTTTAACTAGTTAAAGCCAAGTTGAAGTTGTGCGGAACATAAAATGCCTTTTTGGGGGAACTGTCCACAGCTGACAGTATAATAATATATATATTATGTGTATATATATATATATATATATATATATATATATATATATATATATATATATATATATATATATATATATATATATATATATATATATATATACGGTCTGATCCAAACTCCATGGTGACTGTCAATTAGCGACCATGTGATGGATGATTCTGAACGCCTCCCATGTGAACAGCTTTCATCAGTTAATAGTGATCGCTCTCCTCGAGTGTTTTGGAAACGGCAATTTTCCCCAAAAGCGGCTCCCCCCCTCCCACCGGCCATTTATCCTCGGAGGGCCCCTGTCTGAGAACAATCATCCACTATACGTGTTTGTCAGTTATTTGAAAAATTGACAACAATCTCAAATTGCACTTCTTATTCACATCTCAGGCTGCTGGAAAAGATTTGAAAAGCCAACGAGGATAGGAAGAGTGCACGTGTTGCGAGTCCAACTGGAATGTTTGCAGCGCCAGATGCTCATGTTGATTTCACTCTCTGCTTCAATATGGAAGTTAGAAGAAAGACTTAGAATGAGTCCAAAATATGATGCAATATCCTGTAAAAGGTCATCTCTACCCTTTGTCCTCATCAGGGTCATGGGTAGCAGACGTTTATCCCCGATCATCTTTGGAGGTGTATTATTCTTCAATCATCCCGTTTAAAGCCTTCACTGACCGTTGTTTTCCCTCCATATTTTTTGACACGCATCTCCAGCTACACAATTCGTCTGATTCACATTATTACAATTTGAACGAATTCTTAAAATGCATGTCACGGTAGCTATTATTTTTCTCAATCCAAATATTTATGGTTTTTCCAAAATGTAACCGTTTTCATCACAAAAAATATATATATATATTCATCCTCAATGTGGTGGAGTTTCTCTCAAAACCTTTTGCAGTATTTTAGCAATTTTTGGGTCATTTTCTTCCACATTTTTCTTGCAGTAGATTAGCGAAGGGATGGCACACTCCTGGTTGTCTGCCAATTTGAACTTTGGCTTATTGTCACCATCTGGGTGAAATTTCAGCTCCCTAGTGTCTTCTTTCAATGCTTTCCTACTTGATGTGAAATTCCTTTGGTGTAAAGATGAAATGATTGGACAAAATACTGCACAAGGGTTAAGAAAGAGCTATAGCACCGTATTTTCCGGACTACAAACCGCACCGAGGTGTAAGCCGCAGCGCCAAAAATTGAGCAAAAAAAATAATAAATTGTCATGGATGAGCCGCACCGGACTATAAGCTGCAGGTCATAACATCAGATATTTACGCATAAAGAATGGTATATGGAAGTATTTTTTAAATGTATTTGTTTATTTTTTATACTTTTTTAATCGTCTGCTTAGCACCAAAATATTCATAAAAGCGGATGGATATATATTTTCAACAATAAAACCATCTATACAATCAAACATACATACAATCTCAAATCACATATATCAAAGTTAAAGGTCACAAACATTTGTACAAGATCTTATACAATTTATATATAATTTTTGTATTTTTATTACTGTTTTTAAAACTCTTTGAGCACAGCCCCATTGATTCATTTCAATTCTAGTTATTTTATTCTATTTTACTCTATTAATTCATAGTTATTCCATGAAATAAATAAATAAATACAAAATAATAAAAATAAAATACAAAAAAATAAATACATTAATTAATTCAAAATAAAATTTTAATTTGAAAAATTTGCCATTTTTACCATTACAAGACCCACCCCAAAATTATATTTACTGTATTCCCAATATTATTTTCTATAAAACAGTTTGACATTTCCCCACTGGAAATTTGCCAACAGTTGTGAGCGACAAAAACTTCATCCAGGTCCCCACAAAAATACGTCTATTCATTCTCAATGACAATCTATCCCCAATCCAAAAAATAAAATGTTCAGCTCATTTAATTCATTTACAAAAACGAAAAAAATTCCCAATGACGCATTTGAATAATAATTCAATCATCCCATTTTTTTCAATATCATCAAAGTCTATCATATGAATTCCCTTTTACTCATCGTGTTTCAGTCAGTGTTTCACTTAGTCACTGCCTTAATGGACCAAACCGTATGTTTTTTTTTTTTGTTTGTTTTTTTTAATTCCTCAATGACTTGTCATATCACCTCCACAAGTCGCTTTTCGTGCAGCGGGATACTTTGCCTGTCAGTGCTCACGTCACTCGCACACAATTTTGCACGCTGAAAGTTTTCCCAAAGGACCTGCGCTTTTTAAAAAAAATGATTCTTTTCGTCTTTCTTCACACAAAAGAACGCAATGAAAGTTACGTTTCGGGCCCCGGTTCTTCTGGCCTGGATCTTTGTTTTCATTGGCTGCCTCCCATTGAAGTCTATTGAAACAGGCCTTTTTTCATGTCTAAAAATTGACTTTTTTTGAGTCTTTAACAGAATGCTTGCAATAGGTGGAGATTGAAGATGATACTCAGACAGGGAATAGCAAAGTTTTTTTGTTTTTTTTTCTGCACAGCACACTTTCCGCGAAATTCAAATGAACAATTGTGGTATTTATTGATAAATTTACCAGTGTGCCGAAGACAATCGCAGAGGTGATGACAGTTGTGAATTACTTTCAATCTCCGAGGTGATGAGGCGACCTGAGCTCCAAAATGACTTACAGTAAACATATTCAGAATGAAAATATTCAGACAAATAACTTTTATTGGTCAAAAACGGTTTGGAATCCATATGCTGATTACCGAGCAGGAAAAGTGTGAGAGTAAATAGTGAAATGATGCTCGTTTTTATGATGCCCCACAATTTCAGGTCTTTATTTAAGCATATCTCTGAGAGGTACCGCATGAAACCTCATGAGACCTCATGAAACATGTAATATTTTTTGAACAATGTTTACCTTCCTTTTTCTATAATCGGATTGCTATTTGGCCTCCTTTATGCTTTTTCAACAAACACAAGCAATTAATAAGAATCAATATATATTGTATTGGTATTATAAATTATCCTCATATTAAAATAATGGCAAATGAACTCTGCATTAAAATGAGTTTTGTTCTTTTTAAAGTTGTTCCCGTTTTGGGAAGTACTTGAAATTTTAACAGGGTTTTTTCAGGTCTCAATAAATCTAATTTCAGGCCTTTAATCCCATGACACGAACGGTATATTTTTCTTTACAAATTAACAGCAAATCAATTGGAACCTGAATCTAATTATTGCTAAATTGTTTAAATGTTTAAATTGTTGTATATAGCTACAGTGTATCTATGTATGTTATGTATATATGTATGTATGTACATGTGTATGGATGGATGTATACATATATACGTATATCTGTAGATATAAATGCATATGTATATATAAATATATGTATCTATGTGCAAATTTATGTATATTTATATATATATGTATATATATGTGTATATTTATATATATGTGTATATTTATTTGCATACAATATATGTATGTATACACATATATACGTATATCTGTATATATAAACATATGTGTACATATATATATATATATATATATATATATATATATATATATATATATATATATATATATATATATATATATATATATATATATATATATATATATATATATATATATATTCAAACACAGTTTAAAAGCATAGGATATGACTAGGTACTCAATAAAACTGTTCCAGTTGGTAAATGTGTTCATAGACCATGTCCATGTGGACTAATGGCAAACAAAATGAGGCCTCAGGAATGTTTGCTTTTTTTGATTGCTTCCTTACACTATACTTGTGTCATATCCCCTTTCATTGTTGTCGAAAATCCTGCAGTTGCCGTATACCGAAAAACTCGAGCTCATTTCAAGTTCCGACTCAATTACTTCTGGAATAATAGTCCCTTGCCGCACACCACGCCGCCTTGTCTCAGGTTGCTGGAAAGGATCACATGACCCTCGGCTGAACCCCCCGCCATCAGATCCTCCAGATGTACTGCGACGTGATTGTAAAACGTCAAGTTAAACCGCGGTGAACCCAAAGGGCCCGTCGGCCCACTTTGCCCCTCAAGGCCTTCGTAAAACGTCACAGATCGAGTCCCAGAGCGCAGCCCCGCTCTTTTCCTTCACACTTCCTGTCATTCTCCGTGTTTTCTGCGCGTCAAACCTTCAGTTAGCCCGCCGCCTTCTCGCCAAAGCCCTCACTGCGAGAAATTCAATATGTTGAGTTTCAAGAGACAAGAGACTCGCAATTAACTTTATGACACAAGATAACATTTTGTCCACTTCCTTCGTTACTGTGACTGGAGGTAAGAATTGACGGTAAATTAAAGACATGCTGCCCGAGTGGCGTTAAAAAATAATTCCAAAACACGATACGCTGCTAAATGAGAACCTCTTGCGATGAATAAATCAAAATTGAATTGGTTAAGGCGCTGGTGGTTTTTAGTTAAAAGTCTTCAATCTGTTGCGTATGATGGCATTTATGCAACGTCCCGTAACATTGAGGATTAAATAAATTTCATTTCCCTTTGTGACGCCAAACGAAACCAGATGAGTTGATTAAAGCGTAAAACGCTCCTCACCAGATACCACTAAAGTCTTTATATCAAAACCCCTTTGATGCTTTTACAACGTTCCCTTATTTCTTTGGTATTATTAAAACACCAATATATGTAAGTACTACATTGAAAAAACACTTCGTGTAATCTTAGCATTAGCATCTGTGCTAAGTTTAAATGGAGTCAATGATGCCTTCAAAACATGTTGTGTAACATTAAAAAAATACAATTTAAGGACACTAAGTAAAATATGGATTGTTTTGTAATGTTTTAATGAAATTCTTACAACTATTTTGTGGGTGGAATACGAATTAAGCAGCAGAATTTATTTGTTTTTGCCACTTGCTTTTGAATGAAAATGACATCACAGTCGATCAGAGTTCAGGTAATGACCAAAAATCGGTTTTCGGTAAAAAGGTGAAACGCAATCGGTTGTTACCCAAGCCCTGAAAAGATATGATGTCATTTTTAGTTGACAGCAAGTGACAAAATAGCCGCACCTTGAGATGAATAAAACCGAGAAGATTTTTCCCCTTGCAGTATTTTCCGCGCTATAAGGCACACCTAAAAGCCTTTTTTTTTTTTAAAAAAAAAGCAGATGGTGCGCCTTATAATCAGGTGTGCCTTATATATGGATCAATATTGCTAAAGTATTATTGTTAGTTATTATTGTTATTACTTTAAGTATTATGCTATTGTGATTGAAAACGTTTGAAAATATGTCATTAATTGAGGGTGCGCCTTATAATGCGGTGCGCCTTATTTATGGAAAAAGTTTGAAAATATGTCATTATTTGAGGGTGCGCCTTATAATCCGGTGCACTTTATACATGGAAAAGGTTTTAAAATATGTCATCAGTTGAGGGTGCGCCTTATAATCCGGTGCGCCTTATAGTGCGGAAAATGCGGTAATTCAAATTCCACAAATGCAAATTGGAAAGAGATTTCTAGACTTGTGGTGGCGGATCAAATACTACTTTTTACTTTTACTGTTTACGTTTTTTTGGGGGGGGGCTTTGCAAAATATAATTGAGAAGCACTGCCTTAGACACACATACAGTGCGGACTCAAGTTCCTCCAGATGTGGCGTTCGGGGTTCATCCTGGATGTCTGGTGAAGAAGTGCGTCTGGGTCATTTCCACGCGGATGTTGCTTTTCCTCAAGATCGGGTTCTGCTGCTCACATCTTCTCAAATCATTCACTTGCTTCGCGTGGCTTTATTTTATCAACCCTCCAAGCGCAGACATCAAAAAGAGATCTTTCGAGGAGATTGCCACGGAAAGATCTCGGTGAAGTTAGCGATTTTTTTTTTTTCGAAAATTATGCACTTTCCCATTCGGTTGTAAACTCCTGAGGGGACTCTTCAACTCTTCACCTTAAACCGTGTCGCTCATGTGGCTCGCTTTGGTTCCGTTTGATGCAGCGCACACTTTATCTGGCGCTTCCTGGCCAAGTCGCTTGGCTCCATCTGGACTCGGGGCGGATAAGATCTGTGAAAGGCAGCCAAGCGCTACAACGACGGGCCACGAAAGCTAAACAATGACCTGAAAGAAGTGGCAGCTCGGTTTCTCACTTCAGGTGACATGAGTAAGCGAAGCCCACGCTAATGTGACAGCACTTATTGTCATAACACTTATGATTTGAATGGAACGATAATTGAGAGCTGAAAAAAAAAACCCTCTAATGAGAAACACATTTGAGGAAATTACAGTCATATGAGAAACAAAAATGACATTTTCCAAGCGGCCAGGCTTGAAAATAACGTTTTGGTTTTTTTGGGGCGTACATAGAAATCTAGGAACCGATACCCTACTTCGCGGGTTTCAGACTTCGCGGGGGGGTTGACACCCCCCATTAACCGCGAAGTAGGGGGGGATCACTGTATTGATGTTTCATTCATAATTCACAAACATGGGAAGTATTTGAATATCTTGTTTGGACTAAAGGGACAGAATGAAAATGTTATTGTACAGAAAAATGTTGACTTTCCTTTAAGCAAATTACAAACAACTAGCATGGACTCAACTCATGTCTGATTGCAGTTGACTGAGTTATTTTTACTGCTTTATGTGCTTCGGCTGCTCTGTTTTACATCTGCGAGCGTGTTCGAACGAAGACGCCAAAAGGACTGAGAGGACATTCATCAGTTCTTTTGGAGTTGGGCTGCTTTTTGACTGACAGCAGCCAAAAACTCCGCAAGCAGCCTGCTTTATTTCATCATGAAACTTTTAACGCGTGGAAAAATAACGAGACACGGCCCCAGAAAGAAAGGAAAAAAAAAAAACCCAGGGACCCCCTGAGACAAAAGACGTCTGTTGGTTAAAAAAAGGAAAAAAAATCAAGGTTAATTAGCACCTTGGCATAGCCTCCGCTTAAGTGATTTTCTGGTCAAGAAAAGAATGAGTCAGGGTTTCATTGTTCACATTTTTATGTTAGGCTTTAGCTTCTAAAGTTTGGATTGAAAATCCGTCAGCTCCCCGACGGCGCGTCTAACCGCTTTGTGACCAAGCGCGATGAAAAATACACGGAGCAAACGCCGTTTATAGTTTTCCTCAGATTGAAGCCACAAAATTAGGAGTCCGAATTCAAAGCAGTAAAAAGGTGACACACGTTCTGCCGTTCACGTGAGTGCCATCCATCTCCATTTACAGGAAGTCTGCATTCGCATAGGGGACTACGCTGGTCTGGACTTGATTGGGAGGCGAGCAGCGAGGCGGCCAATTTGTCATCATTTGGGTGACAAGTGGTCCGAGTGACGCACTCCCTCTCTGACCTCTCCGTGGGCTTTGAACTGACAACACAGCAGTACATGTCACGGGGTGTTTGTAGGTTAAAAAGCAGAGAAATGACGAGGGAAACTCTGGAGGTTAAGAGAAAAAAAAATGCCTGGTTTTAGTGGGAAATCTCAGTACATGCTCATTACTATCGATCTATGTATGAAGAAAACTTTGCCGAAGAAAAGAAACAAACCAAAAGCTCAATTATCCTTATAAGGGAGACAAGCACTTAACAAAAAACACTAAACCCGCACCGCAATGCCTAGCATGCGTGCATCAACCTACATTGCACAATGGTGAAATTTGTTGCCCTAAAAGCAGATGAGGAGACATACATATCATGGTGTTTTGAATGCTTTACACATTCTTTGAATCATTCTTTTCACAACAATTTACAGAAACAGTTGTATAACTCAAAATACACACTTGAAAATGGGATCTGTCACATTCACTACAAGTAAAAATCAAAGAGTTTCTTAATTTATTCGATAATGCTTTTTAATGGCGAATTTTAAAACTTCTATCTTGCATTTCCTAGCCAAGAGCCAATCAATGTTCCCGTTGGTAACTTGAATGCTCAAGTATGTGCAAGTGATTTATTCATTCAAACCATATTGAAAAAGCCAAAATAACATATGTAATTCTAAACATTGATTTTTTTTTTTTTTTTTACTCTAGGCCTGCACAATGAATGTGTTGAGCAAGATTGTGTGCAATTTTCTCTTACATGAGATGCATTCTGTTCACAGAGCCGTGACCGATTAATTGAAAAGTAAAGCTCATCAATGGCAGTACAACAGTGAATGAAAGTAATTTCCTCATTCGGAACTGTAACAACGAATGTGACCTTTATTATTTTTGGGGTGCCTAGGTAAAAATGCAGCATAACCCAGCAAATTTCGCGAGCTCCCTGCAAAGTAAGCCTGCGTTTACAATACTTGAGGAAATGCGTGTGTCAAGACACGGAGACAGCTCCTTTACCACCCAGTTTGGCTACTGTAACAAGCCAAACACTGCTTTCTTTGTTAGCGGACAGAAACGCTCTCCCTGTGCGATCGCGGCAGGACGCAGGCCTTGTAGCAAACATACGCTCACTTTGCACAGCGGCCAAAGGAGTCTCCGTCTTATGAATGTTTAATGAGAGAGCACAGGGGCCAGTCATTTTCCCACACGCACAACCTTAATGAGGACCGTCTCACATGCGGACCTGTAACTGAAGCCAGGAATGGTGGGAATGAAGGGAAGATGTGTCGGAATGTTTGTGTAAGTGCGAATCAAACGCTGCTTTACTAAGATGTCGTGTATCTGCATGTATAATTATGCAGGTGCCTCCTTAAGAAATCCTCGGATCCCTTTAATTAGCCATGACTTGCCTTGCGGCTAGCAAACAATTTACTGTACATAATAAGCTACATCCCGGGAAAACTCCGGGACTCGGTCTTCTCCTTTTTTAAGCGTTGTTACAAGGCAGTTTTCAAAGGGTTCAATCGAAATCCCGCCGTGCGCTACGCTAGTCCAGATTAGCGAGGCTAGCTTTCCACGGTATCAGGGTTGTGTACCCTAATGGACAAGGCATTTGGCTTCCTAAGCCAAGGATCGTGGGTTCAAGTCCCATCTGCGGTGTACTGTCATATTTTCGCCATGTGATAACAAATCTGCTAATACCGCGAGATAGCTAGCATTCTGCTAATTTAACCTTATCCTAATACCACGAGATTGCTAGCATTCTGCTAATTTAACCTTAACCTAATACCGCGAGATAGCTAGCATTCTGCTAATTTAACCTTATCCTAATACCGCGAGATAGCTAGCATTCTGCTAATTTAACCTTAACCTAATACCGCGAGATAGCTAGCATTCTGCTAATTTAACCTTATCCTAATACCGCGAGATAGCTAGCATTCTGCTAATTTAACCTTAACCGAGCCGTCTGCTGCTGATTTATCATCGTAGTTTCATTTCTCCCAAGTTAAAATATACAAAACATGTGAGACGTGTACTCACTTGTGTGAAGAGCCGTACAGCGAGTTACCGTTATTAAAGATATTAACAAAATTGTCTGGGGTGGAATACCTGGAGGAGACTAGCATGAATAGTGAGAGTGCAAATGATGTATGGGTAAGATATGACATTCAGGACCAGCGGTAAACCCCCGGCGGTTGTAAATTGTCTGGAGGTGTCTATGTGATAAAAGACTTGTGGAGTTAATGCGGGGGCTGGGACCCTGCAGTCTGTGGGCCATATATGGAACGTGAAAACATTCAAGGAGACCCACAATGCAATTCTGAAAAAACTTCGAAGAAGAACATCTTACCCAAACTACAGAAGACCGTTTTTTGACTATTGCGCCATCATTTTTCTATTATTTTTATATGCGGATCCTGCTATTTATCTCAAATAATTTCCATGTGCTTTGACCCATTTTGCACCTTAAAAAACTTGAATTTGATACACTTTTAAAAAATAGGGCATTTTATCTAATGTCACAGTTGATTGGTTGGCAACATCCGATTCAGCAAACGAATGAACGGATCGGTTTAAAGTTTGTCATCCGACTGACTGACAGATACAGCAATCAAATAATGCTCGAAATAAATAACCCTCTGGGATTACTATTTAAAGAAGCAACCCCAACCCTGAAAAATTGTGTCGTTTTGTAGAGTATTAATTCGACCTAGCCAAATGACTGACCTACCAACCAACCAAGCCTAACGACCGACCAAACGATGGACCGACAATGACCGACCAACCAAATGACCGACCTACCAAACAGAAAGCCAAACGACGGACCGACCAAACACACAAACAAACCAGCATAACCAACACAACCAATCAAATCAA
The DNA here is from genome assembly GCF_059441005.1 of Hippichthys cyanospilos. Taxonomy (NCBI): domain Eukaryota; kingdom Metazoa; phylum Chordata; class Actinopteri; order Syngnathiformes; family Syngnathidae; genus Hippichthys; species Hippichthys cyanospilos. Next base: position 12,680,482 of record NC_142385.1, read on the forward strand.
GTAAACAAGCAAACAACAAACTGACTGACCAATCAACTACCATACCACCAAAAAGCCCCAACCATCCAACAAATCAACCAACTAACCTCCAGAGAAGGGAAATCCGGGTCCAGAAACTAAAAACCCCCACAGCCACAAACTGTTAAAGGAAAGCACTCTTTCAGGCAACCAATGGGTTTGCAGTCTTTCTCTAATTGGAAATGCAAGATAGAAGTATTTTTTAAAATTCCCTTAATAAAGACGTTTTTCTTTTTTTATATAGTAAATTCAATCTCAGCAATACTTTGTTTTACTTATAGTGTATGTGACAGATTAAATTGAGAGAAATGTGAATAAAACCGTCTTCTATAGTTGTAGGGCAGGCCCCTGGATGCACGTATAAACAAGCAAGCGAGCGACCAACCAATCACGTAACCGAGTCTCCTAGCTTCCATCTCACGTCCATTGTGCTCGGTTGCCATAAAATACCCATTAATTGTTCTCCAAAACATCCACGCGCTTAATCCAAGCCTATTCGTTAACACGGCGCTACCCGGGTTCCAAGTATGAGCTCATCTGACGCTCGCAGGGAGAACCATCACGCGCGAAAAGTTACGGCGGTCAAGTGCGTGATGATGTGCCGTGTCCTCTGGGAGCATTCACGAAGAGCAGATTCAGAGGTAATCTACGTTCTCACCTCTTAAAACAACCTTTTAAAAACACAAAGAGAAGCAGCGGTGATAGATGGGAGTGGGAAAATCCCTCCTTGACTGATCCTTCAAAGGAGAAAACCTGCAAAGCTCTTTAAGGCACATCCTTTCAGCGCGCAGACGTGAGGGACATGATTCAGATACCTTATTAAGATCTTGAGTCATAAAGCCACTGGAAGACATCGCGATCCACAGCCGTTGGGGCGCCACGGCCAATAGGCTGCAATGAAAACGCTTGATGCATAGCATACATCTGGGATACAGCTTTGGCGCTGGAGTCCAGTTCATGTCCTGCAGACATTTTCCTCAACGCTGGACTTAACAGAGATTAATAATGGGATACGGTAGAGTTTGACTTGGGCCAAAGAACTTTTGGCTGCACGGGTTTATAAAAAGTCATAAATCTACAATTTGGGGGATCGCATTTCAGGTGCTGAGACAGCAGTGCTGCCAATATTAGGAGACCATACAGGTAGATCCAAAAGACTGGAAAGTTCAAATCCAGCAGAGATGGAGAAGAATACATGTATTTTTTTGGTTGTTTTGTTTCTAATCTGCTTAGTTTGTCTTTAACAAGGTCATAAACTTTTCCAGCTGCTCATACGTTTCCAGACCAAGGTTATGGGTGCGCAATGCAGCGTTTTCAACTCATTCAATCCCGAAGACGGGTTTTTAAGTTTTTCAAGTCCAGACATTCAATCCCAAGGATTTATTTTCCGTAAATCTTGTACTATAAGCCGCTATTTTTTTCTCGTGTTTTGAATTCTGCGCCTCATAGCCCAATGCGTCTTATCTGCGTTTTTTTTTTTTTTTTTTTACTAGCCAATCTTCTGGAAAACAAAGGAATGCAGAAAAAGATGTTGTCAAAGTATTGAGTTTGAGTTTGAACTGTTATTTTACTCGCCACTAGAGCACTCCCTAATAGTAAACACAAGCAGGCATGTTATTGTTGTGTTGGTGCAGTTATCTGGCAATCCGAGTGTGTCGGTGATTTTTTGAAAACATTTTGGTGCTGCTCTTATTTCTTATGTTCAATCTGTGCTGAAGGCATGATGTTGCCGTAACCAAGCATGTTGAAAAAAATTTTTTTAAATAAAAACAAAACATTATTTAACTCGTATGTACCATCTTTCTGCGTACTGTATATGTTTTTTAAAATTCCATATACCATGTTTTTCTGCGTAAACATGTTACAACCTGCTGCACATATATACCGTATTTTTCATACGATAAGCCACAGGCGTCGAACTCCAGTCCTCGAGGGCCGGTATCCTACATGTTTTCAAACCCTTTCCCTCAAAAAACCCCTGATTGCAATGATTGGGATCATTCATGAGCTAATCATTTGAATCAGGCGTGTTGGGGAAAGAAAACCGGGAAACATGCAGGATGCCGGCCCTCGTGGACTGGAGTTTGACACCTATACTATAAGCCAATAGCCAGTGTATAAGCCGCACCCAGCAAAGTTTTTGCAAAAAAAAAAAAAATTGTCACAGATAAATTGTCACAGCGGCTGTGTCGACATATAAACACATTGCACATATTGTGTATTATAATATTATATATTATGTATACAATCATACATATATACATGATGAACACTGCACATTAGCTGCACTAACTATAAACTGCAGGGCTCAAATCATGAGAAAAAAATGATGGCTTATAGTCAGAATGAGTGTCTAAAAACGGATGGTATTAAATCTGATCTCCTCACTGACCTCTGTGGCTCTTGTTCCTGTCTTTCCTGACACCGGGTGGGCGTGGCCAGCAGATAAGGAAGTAAGGCCGGTATCGTCGCTCTTGCTAGCAGCACTACACTATAAACTGCAGGGCTCAAATCATGAGAAAAAAATATGTCTAACAATCAGAATGAGTGTCTAAAAACGGATGGTATTAAATCTGATCTCCTCATTGACCTCTGTGGCTCTTGTTCCTCTCTTTCCTGACACCGGGTGGGCGTGGCCAGCAGATAAGGAAGTAAGGCCGGTATCGTCGCTCTTGCTCGCAACGGGGGCCGTTTTAAGCAGATTCTATGGACTTGGCTGTGTCATAAAGCTTTCCTTCATGAGCGGACAAACCCCGTGTCCGACTGTCACTACGATGCCTGTTGCCCGGCTGGGTCCAACACGGCCTGCAGGAATGTAAGTGTTTAATCAGAGGACAAATGTCATATTTTAAGCAGTTTGTTTTCCTTGTGTCCAGATGAATTTGAGCCCGAGTTACATTCGTTTACTTTGCGGTTTTTGCTGCGTTAATGCTTGCGACAGGCAGCCGAATACGAGATTGTTTGTGCCGGTCTCCCGTGTACATGCGAGAGACTGATAATTGTATACGCCTCGTTTTTTGAGTTTACACGCATTTGTGTATGTTGGGCTTTTGACCACCCATGATGCTTTTAGGGCCTCCGAGTAACACGGCTTGAATCAACAGCGACACAAAACACATCTGAACCCCGCTGACTTCTTCTATATGGAGCCATTTAAGAGCGCTTCCCTCAAATACAAACAGCGCGTATATGCCCCATTCGGCGCACACTAGAAACTATTGTGCACGTCTGCCTACTTGCATCCATCTTGTTTTGACATGTCAATCCGGGCGATGATGACAGCTTTACTTTATGCTTGGATGAGCATCTAAAATATAATCAATCCATGTCTATGGACAAATATAAACGGTTTTTGGAATGGTCGCCCCTTTGTGAGGTTTGAAATGAGTTTGTAGTATTGACAAAAACAAAAAAAAAATAACTGCCAAAAAATTTTGGTTAAAAAAATACACTTGAAAACAGCTGAGTCAAAAAAAAACGCAAATTGGGTCAAAATACAACTTTTTGGATTAGATGAACAAAATAAGAAGTTGTATTCATCTTTCTAAGCTGCTTTGGGTTATTTTGACTCAACTGATTTTAGCGTATAAAAAAAATGGTTAAAAGTACACTTGAAAACAGCTGGGTCAAAAACAACCCAAATTTGGTCAAAATGGATTGACACAACTTTTTGGTTAACATAAATAAATTAAAAGGTTGCTTTGGTCCCCTTTGGACCTGGTTTGGGTTATATTTTTACTCAACTATTTTTAGAGTATAAAAGAAATGACACAACATTTTGGATAACATGAATAAATTAAAAGAAATTGTATTGTTCTCCTTATCTGATTTGGGTTATTTATACTCTACTGTTTATAGAATGTAAAAAATGGGTAAAAAAAAAAAACATCAATAGACAACACTGGGTCAAAAATACGTGGACTGATACACCTTTTTGGATAAGATGAACAATTTTTAAAAAAGGATTGGTTTCTTTATTACCTGCTTTGGGTTATTTTTACTCAAGTCTTTTTAGAGTGTAAAACATAGGTAAAAAAATACACTTGAAAACAGCTGGGTCAAAAATAACCCAAATTGGGTCAAAATAAATTGACACAATTTTTTGGATGAGATGAATATATTCACCCTGGGTTAGGGTTAGGGTTAGGGTAACCCTTAACCCTAACCCTTATCACAAGTCACATTTGTCTCTTTCTTACCTGATTTGGATGATTATATACTCAACTGTTTTCAAAGTATAGAAAAATGAGCAAAAAACAGCTGGGTCAAAAACAACCCAAATTGGGTCAAAAAATACTGTACACAACAAATTATAAGGCACACTGTAATCTTTTGAAAAAATTGAAGGCTGGGTCAAAAACAACCCAAATTGGGTCAAAACCTACTGTACAAAACAAATTATAAGGCACACTGTAATCTTTTGAAAAAATTGAAGTCTTTTAGGTTTGCCTTATATTCGGAAAACACGGTAATGTCATTTGTTCACCTATGATTTTTTTGCTTTGTTTTTTAGCTTACACTAAAACCTTTCTATTTCTCCAAGCTCAATTGTCTGCCATCTTTTGTTTCTAAAAAAAAATGAAAAATGAGGGTTGTGATAGATGAAATGATGACAAGACTACCATAAGTGAAGAAACATACGATAGATGTACCGTGTGATATAACATCTATCATATTCGTCATTACAGGGACAAGGTGATACGTGTGCCGCAGTGAAATATTATACGGGCTGAGTGTAGTGTGTCATTTTGTCACACACGTGCACTTACACAAACACACACACACTCACACACAGAGGATGGATTGCAGATGCGGAACAGCTCCAAAATATTTCTTTGTAACCTAAGCATGATGTCATCCTAAACCCAACTTTTCACTTCTAACGAGACCCTACAGCCATATCCTATTTAATATGATAAAATTAAACTATTTAAAAGCCGTAAACATTTATGGCCACGTTCACCTTTTACAGTTCTGCGGCTGCAAAAAGAAAATAAATCTCCCAATTTTTACAGCCTATTAACAGTATGAACTTGGTATCAAAATTCCATATTGATTTAAGGTGCGCTACATTGGATTTACGTTGCCCTTATGGGATTTCATAACAAAAGGAGCGAAAGAAGAATGTTTATTGGGATGAAAAGTTGGAGCATGTAGCGTGGTACCGCAAAGGTTTTTATTGGCCCGTTTTAATACAAGGCTTCATTTTTGCATTCACGTTGGGGCTAGTCATAAGCATAAATAAAATGTTCAAAATATGTGGTAGGGAAGGTTGTTTCGGAACGATTATATTCTACACACGATTCTACAAAGAATGCATGTGCGTTTTTTTAGGTGATATGGTACTAAAACAGCTTGTATATTTGTATAAAAAAGTATTTTTAAAGGGAGAGTGTGTAAAATTGAGACTGGTTTTCATTGCGTACAGCAGGTGGTGCTGCATTTACCATTGCCAATAGCTTTAACAAACATGGCCGCCTCCGTAGAAATGCCACTATTATATATAATTTAATAATAACAAGACCTATGAGTGTTTTTAAAACATCCTTTTGGTCTTTAAGTACACAATCTTTTGCAAGTTCTTGAAATTTACAATCATTTCATTGACACCTTCTTAAGGAAAAACAGCCTAAATCTTACACACTGTCCCTTTAAGAATGCTTGATCAGTGAACAACCCATCTAATAATAACATCAAAATATGCAATTGCATATACGTGCGTCCAGGGGCCTACTTTACAACTATAGAAGACGATTTCATGAACATTTGTCTAAATTTCATCTGTCACATACACTACAACAGGGGTGGGCAATTCCAGGCCTCGGGGCCTGCACGTATATATATATATATATATATATATATATATATATATATATATATATATATATATATTAGCTTTACTTGGTTAACTGTTAGCCACAATAAAGGCGCAAAACCACTCCAAAAATAACGGTCAATTTCCTGTTTGTGAATATTGATGGTCTTTGGCTTTCTGACACCGATGGTTTTCTTCCGACTTGTCTCCTAATGGGTCTTTAGGGAGTCATTTGAATGAGGAAATGGCACCTGCGGGTGGAAAAGCAGTGGTCTGATTAAGGGCAGGCCTTGTAAAACTTGTCTGGACCCGTTACGGTTTTGCTGTACGTTTCTCGGTGGTTGATGTTAACTGCTGCATCGAGCGAGCTGGAAGCATCCCGGCGTGGTGTCTTGTTGTGAAGTTGTTGCCAAAAGAGGGGAAGAGATCAATTTGGATCATCCGTTCTCTGGGTGGGGGCAGACTGGATTTATAACACGTATGAGTCGTATATCTAACATGTCGGTTATTTGCTTGGATGGTCCTGCCGCCTAAATGACAAGATGATTATTGCCTTCATAATTCATTCCCAATCCCTAAGGGACCCCCACGAGATGTTTTCATCATCTAGGCCAGCTCCGAGACTCCGAACCTTTAACAAGGAACCCTCGCAGGAATATTCTTAAGTATGTTCTACCTACTGAGTTTGTACACTGTGGAGGTTGAGTTGACAGGCGTCATCCTACTATAAAACATCAGCAACTACCTGATTTATCTCTTTAACGTTTTCACATACAAACCCGGGTGGCCCTCCTCTTCAAAATCCATCCCATAATCTTGCGATGGACTGCTTTAACCATTAAAGCATCCATTTCTGTCTACGTTCCGAGATTTCTGACCTCTTGTGGAGCAACTCTAATCTTACACTGAAAGTTGTTTGGGGGGGGGGGGGTCCTTATTGGGTCTGTGCCTGTGTAATGCATGAGTGGCAAACAGTTTGGTCTACTTTGGTCTATTTGAAGGAACTTAATGCTCAGCCTGTTATATAGTGCTGCCTTCTATGCGTTTAGCTCATTAGCATTTTCGTTTGCGCCGAATATTCCCCTTTGGTATATGTTAGCATATGCAAGGATTTTGCATTAATACTGGCTCATTTGCATCTAATTAGCGTTTTGTATTGAAATGAAACGCAATTGTAATTTAGTTTTATGATTGATTCAATCAATGTCATAGATTTTTACGTGCAAGAATGAGCTAAAATGGTGATGATTCGCTAAAATGTAAAAATGAGCTGAGTATGAGACAAACAGCCTGATGCGTGCACCCAGCATCCTTTGCTGTCTCACGACTGAAACGTGCGTCACTGTAGCGGCAATGGAAAATATGAACAATGACCTGTAATGCCGAGTGAGGCCTCTAAGGCCTGCCAAAAAGCATCACTGTGCCCTTTAGTCTGGGTGGTGTTTCAAAAAAGCTCCAGTATTCCAACAATTACCTTTCTCCATGCTTATGTGTGGGCAGTCCAAAAAAAAAAGAAAAAAAAAACATTTATGGTTATACTCGAATCAAATCAAAATAACTTGGCTTGTTGTCCCGGCTGTTAATTGTGATTATTTTACAGTTCTTAAGGTAGATGACAATTTTTAAAATGTATTGACTACTGATGAGAGTTTGTGTTTTTGGTAAATTTATTAAGTGTCTTGGTTTTTGCACAAGCACATGTAATAATTATGCCGTACTCAGTTTTGCTACTTTCACTGAACGTATTTCCCGCACTATAAGGCGAACTTGATTATAAGACGCCTCTCAATGAATGGCCTATTTTAAAACCGTTTTTACATATAGGTGCACCATTTTTACATGCATGGAATATTCTATAGAACACCCACATAAAATTGAAAAATGGTATGATCTGTCTTCGTAGTCTGTGACGTGACAATGACACTTTTCGATATAGTCATCAAATGGTCTCTACCGTCACCTACTGTCTTCAGATAAAACACAAGTCAGCAAAGAACTTTCTGCTTGCTGACATAGTTTGACCGCCGCTCAACGGAATGGTGCAAAAATTGCAGGAAAATCAATGTGATAAACCCTGTTAAAAAGTGTCTCAAAAATTGTAATTATAATGGTTTACTATTGTCCAAAATTTGGACAATAGTCATCTTTGTACACAAAATGTCGCACCTCCAGCTGCAATCACATAGAAATACCAGAATTGTTGCATTTAGAAATTTTACATTTTAATCATCCACTGGAAATTTCTAGCTTGTTTTCTCCATTGATTCTTTTGATTTCACCCAAAAAAAAAAAATATTATATATATATATATATATATAAAATAAATAAAAATATATAATAAAAATATAAAAAAATTATAAAAATGTATAAAATATATAAATATATAAATATATATATTTATATATATATATAAGTGTTTGTTTTAGCTATATTAGCTTCCTATCTGAAAGACTTAGGCTAGGATATGATTAGATGTTTAACTCCGCCCTCTAAACCAAATGGTAAACTCCATATTTTCTGTTTGTTTGTGTACCCTGGAACATGGGGAGCGGCGTAAGATGTACGAATTTCGATTCTAAATATCTCAGTAGAATGTTTAATTTACTGTTCCCCCGCCGAGACACTCAAACGGATAGCGCAGTGACACCCCAAGAGAATTCTGCATGAAAATCCGTCCATACTCCATGATTCCGTCATCAGTCATCGCCACGTGCACTGACCTAAGCAGAGGCAGCTGAGGTCTTGACCGCGCTGTCCGTTTTTGTTTCTGCGCTCATGAATAAACAGAGGCTAGTGTTTTGGGTGTGCATGTCCTTCAGGGTGATTACACACACAAAAAAACACATACGCACCCAGCCTTGGGCCGTCTCCACTGGCATAATTAGAAACATTTGGGATCATGTGCAAAGATGTGATGGGATCCAGATGCACTACTGGGTTTCGCCGAAATACAGGAACCCTTTTTTTACGAGGGACAATTACTGGCTCCTCCTCACTCGGGGTGCTGTATGCATGTGTCTGCGTTGCACAATTTGAATTGTGTGAGTGTGTGCTTTTTAGGAGGCGAGTCATCAACAGTCAGGTCAGACTTTGGTGCTTTTATTTAGATGATCTGACATCGCGATACACATACACAAGTAAAATCTGGAGTATACTTTGATGGTGCAAAAAAGGACAATCATCCCTAAAAGACCAGAATTACCAGGTCTTATTTTGTCGTATATTCCAGAATCCGCTTGGCCTGCGAAAGGTGGGGAAACAGGTTTGACTTTCAGTACTTACTGGCCAGGAAGGGAAATAACATTTACGGGTAACAAAAAGGAACTATTTTAAGCACAAGTATGCCACCTTGTGGTAAAAGCTGTGTAATGTGTGTGTACATTTACTGTATGTGAGTGTGCGTGTGCATAATATATATATATATATATATATATATATATATATATATATATATATATATATATATATATATATATATATATATATATATATATATATATATATATATAATATATATATAATATATAATATGCACACGCACACTCTCGGATTGATAAATATTTAAAATATGCATCGACACAGTTAATTCCTCACCTTTACTGTGGTTCTCTCCACAAAGTACTGACAGCTGTGTCACCAGCAGTCAGTTCTTCTGGTTCTTTAGTTCGACTGGCAACATAAAATTAGATATTAATGAACAAAAATGAATCAGGATTTTAGCTTCTTTTTTGTTTCATTTTTAAAATGTTTATTTCATCTTGTAAATCCAACAAAACCACCATCCCTCCCTCCGGCCAATGCATAAATAAAATCAACATCTTTCTGGCCTATCAGGCATCGCCATTCAGAACAACACTTTTTTGTTCATAATATTAAATTACACATCACTTACCCGTTCTCGTTGAGCAGAATTTTCCTTATATGGGCTCTTTCTGATCAGGAAGCGGGAGACTTGCCTCTAAATGTTTTTGATTGCAGCTATGTCATACATGGGTAACTCATGTTCCTCCAGTAAGTTGTTGGATAGATGGAAGGATCCCTGAGAAAACAACAAAAAACAAAGGATGCACTAAATGAAAAAAAGAAATTACAATGAAAAAAGAATGCCAATGTGTATGTGTACAAAGACGTATATGTAAATACCTGGTAAAGGTCTACAAAGCGTCAATTGGACCTCCGGGCCTGACGTCTTGAACAACTTTAGGACTCTCTGCAAAAAATATATTGGAAATTTTCAGTCCGCTTTAGTGATGATTAGCAAAACTGCTATAATCGGATGACACGAGTAAATAAGTTTAAGTTCATGTGAAGGTCAAGTTCCAAAATCAAAAGCCGGATCCACATACTGGATAAGACAGTTCCTTGAGCGACTGGCCGTTGATGGCCAAAAGTACATCTCCCTCATTGATCCTGCCGCTCAATTGGGCCGGCTGGCCGGGGAAAAGCTGCTTTATCCGGATCAGGTTACCGAAGTCCGGAATGGGCGGGTCCAGCTCACACATAACGAAGCTGAAGCCCAGACCGTTGGCACTCTTAGTTAGAGTCACTTCCTGCGTATTTTCTGAGAGGACGGACACAAGAATTTGAACACAAAATCAACTGGCATGACACATACTTCGGGTGGACTAAAATGGTCCTGTTGGTTAATTGGTGAATAGTTTTTTTCCCCTATCGTCAGATTGATGGCTTGACATCTTGTTAGAATAAATTCACACACGTTATCCCATATTTACTCTTGTTATTTAACAAATCATTTATTCAGTAGTATAAACTTGTGCGAATCGTAAAAGGAAATTGTCTTTGAAAAGTGCCGTGCTCATGACTCATGTAGCTTCCAGTAAAGGGGAGGCATCGTGACCTATCTACAGAACGGCACGATCTGCGGAAACCTTTTTGGAAAAAGGATAAAGCGGCACTTGTATGAATTGAAAACCGATAGCGCACCAGGAGAAATAGAAAAGATTCTGACTACGCTCCCGAGCAGGAGTAATGGCAGACCTGAGGATAACGAAGGCCGGAGGGATAAGAAGAGGAAGGTCAGGGTCAGACAGAAAGATCAAGAAGAGGAAGTGTGTGAAAGTTCATCTTCATGCAGTCAAATGAGTTTGCTTATAAAGGACTCAGCTTAAGCGACAACGGCTACGTCTGTCACGAAGGTCTAGCTTAAGCACCGTTATACTTCTTCGTACGATCTTTGGCCGAATGGTGTTGTAAATCGTAAGCTTACCATCGGTAACAAAGTTGTAGTCCCTGGGCCCGTCGCAGAATATGCGGGAAGGGATGGTGACGGATGACGCGCTGTTGATCCTGAGCTGCCTTGTAGCTTCGTCGATGTTGTGACTGGGTTCGCCGGTATCCGCGTCGGCGCTCAGAGAAACCCGCGGAAAGCTCATAGGCACGCTTTCCACAACCAAAGTCACCATCTGTGACGTTGGGAGATTCAGCATCGATATCCGCCTCAACCGTCAAATCCTCCTTCAACATTGCCACTTACCTCCCCAGTTTTGCATAGACATTCCACGGCTTGTTCATAGGTGACACCTTGGAAACTAATCCCATCGACCTCTAATATCCTATCGCCTGGAACAGGAAAAAAAAAGAAGTACCGTAAAATTTGGACTATGAGCCTTGACTTTTTTCTCATTATTTGAGCCCTGTGACTCATAGTCCAGTGCGGCTTATCTGCGGGTTAATTTTTTTTTTTTTTTACTATCCACCTGGGAGCAATCCACTGGTCAAGCAGATGCGTGTGTCTGTTCAAAGTGTCAAGTTATGGAACAACTACGAAATAGAACTGAAAAGATTTACCCTAAAATTAATGTTGCATCTTACACACAGGTGCATCCCATATTTGATGAATTATTCGATATATTCATTCATACAATCATATTTACCGTATATATAAATATTTATAGTCTTGTGCGGCTTATATGTGACAAAAATTGATTTTTTGCTCAATTTTGCTATATTCCGGTTTGTTCTATAGGTGAAAATTTATGCTAGGTACAATTATTTTCATTATGCCAGATGTTTTAGTGCTTTGTGAGATTTTTTGTTCAATGCAATTGAACTTAAAAATCTTACCACCACAGTAAAATACAGTAGCAAAGTAGGCCTAAGTGTCATTATAGATATTTATTTAATATAACATCGCTAGCGATATAGCATGAATGTCAGTCATATTTTCACGCCAGTCATATTTCAATGATTAAGGGAAACGAGAAAAACACAAACGTGTTTTAGACCGCCTACTTGTGTTTTTTTATTTGGGTCTTTTCCTTTTATGTACTTGTTTAAACATCTGTTGAGTGTTTTGTTTCAATATCATAAATACATGATCAAAATAGATACATTTGTTGTTTTTTTTCACAAAATATAACCAGTTATGCTGCGCAGGTGACGATATTACTGTACGTTATTGTTAGTGTTTAAGAAAATGTATTTTACGACTAAAATATATTATTCATGTTACAAATAAATGTTCTGAAATAAATGTTTGAACGGTTATAACGATTCAAATAAAAAAATAAGGTTAAATGCAAATTTATCGTATCTTTGGTGATGAGTTAGCGATACCTGCATGTATGCGGCCATCTCTCTCAGCAGATCCTCCTGGAACAAGGCTCTTGATGTATATTCCACTATTGGGAGTGTTGGTATTGACACCGTCCTGAATGATAGCATTTCGCCTTGCATTAATGTGAAATGTGAAAAGTATTTATATTTTACATATTCAAGACAAATACACCTTATACAGTAACTGTACTGTTATCCCTCCCATCTCCTTGTAGTCTCCCGGAGAGCCACGGTTATATTAACGGCGTCCGGAAGTGTAATTTAAGTAAAGCCTGTAGCTGACCAAAGATGATAACAATCGGCGTTTACTCTTGAAATTCCAATTTATTACAAAAGAAATCTTGGTGAGATTCAAAACGATCTGCAGCTGCTCCATTCGAATCCTTGTCACAGTGTGTGTTACTTTGAGGAAGCGCAGCTCTCGGGTAGGCCTACAAGACACATGATTGGCTCCCGGCATGACCATGGGAGTTGTGGCGGGAGCAGATTACATCTCCTGCTCTCATTGGTCAACAGCAGGAGGGCAGGGCAGGAGATGTAATCTGCTCCCGCCACAACCCCCATAGTCGCGCTGGGAGCCAATCACGTGTCCTGCTGGCGCTGTGACAGAGCGTTGTAAATCTCTTACAGATATTTCATTTTGTAACAAACTGGAATTCCAAGCGTAAACTCTGATTGTTATCATCTTTGGTCAGCTACAGGCTTCACTTTAATTAGACTTGCGCGCCGCCACTAATATAACTGCGGCTCTCCGTGAGACTATAAAGGGATGGGAGGGGATAACAGTATAGTTACTGTATATGGTTGAAATAAATATGTGTACTGCTGTAGTTTGACGTCCGAGGACTGCCCGAGGCGCTTTTTTTTTTCCTCCGTGATATTTGCCCAAATTGAGTAAGTTGTTCAGTACTAGTTCCTCAAAGAAGACTTTCCAAACTTACGGTGATGCTGATGCCCAAGCTTCCGGCTACCTTCTTGAGCTTTACTACGTTCTCCTCCGACCTCACACAGTTCAGAGAGGGAGAACTCGAACAGCCATCCTTAAAATAACACAAAATTATTGTTAGGCACTTGTCTGTCCATAAGTATGTGGATTCGAGTTAGGGATCTCTCAAAGGTATTTTGCATTTATATTTTTGAAGACGTTAGGAAGCTGAAATCTCGAAGAAAGCTATTAAAACAGACGTCATGATTATTTATTTATTTTTGTTTAATTTTATCCCAAGATTTAGCGGAAATATCTGTGCAGAAATTACTTGTTAAAAATGGCGGGTAATTGTGATTAATTCCAGAAAATTTTGCAACTAATTAGTTAAAATATTTGTGTCGTTTGACGGCACTTATTACATGACGTATTATTATTATTATTATTATTATTATTATTATTAATTCATATTTATTTATTATTATTAATATTAATCTAATTATTATTACAAACATATTTTTTACTTGCAGATTTTACATTACTTCGCTTAAGTACTGTATATATCAGTATATATCACTTCTAAGCTTCATAGAAAAGAGCTGGCAGTAAATTTGAATAATTGCAATTAACTATGGAGAATTTTGCGATTAATTCGTTAAAACATTTTTTTTTGCTTGACAGCACAAACAAATTTACATTTTTTCATGGCCCGCATTGCTATTTCAAAAAGTAATAAAGACAGTTGTATGGTATACAGCGTAAATTATAGATAAATTGATAATAAATATAAATTTATTACTATTTTTTTAATAACTTAAGAAAATCAAAACGGCCCTTTTGTGTTTGGCCTAGAGCATAGGTGTGGAACTCCAGTCCTCGAGGGCCGGCATCCTGCATGTTTTCCGGTTTTCTTTCCCCAACACACCTGATTCAAATGATTAGCTCATTAGCAAGCTCTGCAGGAGCTTCAAAATGATCCCAATCATTTGAATCAGGTGTTTTTGAGGGAAAAGGTTTGAAAACATGCAGGATATCGGCCCTCGAGGACTGGAGTTCCACACCTGTGGCCTAGAGATTCAATCTGTTGAATTCTACAACAAAAATAGAGTTTAAAAGCCAATTACAATACTTTTTAGATGAAAACCTATAGTTTGTCCAATTCAAAGGTTGCTCTACCTGCGCGTTCAGGATGCGGACTTCTTGGGGAGGGTGAAGTCTGTTGCCGGTTTTTGGCTCCATCATGACGGAGACAATCTCATCAAGGCTGTCTCCTGGCTGCCCATATGCCATCAGCCCGCTTTCCGTTTCGTGATTTCGCAACGTAGAAGGCCGCAGAGTGTTTGGAGTTTGGGGAGCTGAGAATAGAAATACACATTCGTTCTATACCAGCGGGCGGCAAACTTTTTCATTCCGGGGCCGCGAAGGGTTCTAAAATTTGACAAAAAGGCAGAACCAGGAGAAGATGGAGTGTTTTGAGAATCCACCACGTTAGAGGACAATGCGGTATATCGAGAGAACGTGTACTTTAATTTCAATAGCAAATTAACAAAAAAGTAAATCATTAAAAAGGGTTATTCAAGTCCGGTGTATTTAAATCCCATATTTCCCAGACTTGTACGTATCTGATACAATTTGAATACATCAAATATCATCTGCAGGAAGATGGCATATTGAAGTTTGTTTTGAATTTGTATTTATGTTTTAATTGTTTTGAACTGACCATACCTGCATGTTTAGCTCTAATGTATTTTTAAAAAAAATGGATGGGTGGACAAATATTTTCAACATAACACCGACAGAATACTGCAGCGTTAAATAGCAGTTTGAACACAAAATCAATAATCGATAGCGATTTCCTTCCTTCCTTCCTTCCTTTGTTTGATTGATCATATATATATATATATATATATATATATATATATATATATATATATATATATATATATATATATATATATATATAATTATTTAATTTAAATGTAAACTTTTGTCGGATAATCAATATTTTTTATATTTTTATGAACAGATTTTTAAAACACATGGACCACGGTCTTTGACTCAAATCTTTTCTGTTCCGTTTTCTAATTTTTCCTTATAATAACACTGAGAACATATATGCACATTTGCTTTACTAGTGAATGGTCTCCTGGTGGCTCGTAAAAAAACAAAAAAACAAACAAACAAAAAAAAAACGGGACTATAAGGCGCGGGTCTCAAATCATGAGAAAAAAGTTGCGGCTTATCGTGTGAAAAGTACAGTATTTATTGAAATGACTCTTCCCAAAAACACAAATTAAATGAACAAAATTGTTTATTTTAATTGCTAACAATTACTATTTTAAAGCGCTGAGAGTTCCGCTATCCTTCAGGATATTAACATTATCACTCCTCATTGATCATATAAGTTCGGCGGGACGGATTAATAAGCTTAAAAGGCCGCGTATGGCCCCCGGGCCATAATTTTCCCAAGTCCATTGAGCGTAAACGGCAAACATCTGAATGAATATATCAAAGAAAGGTACGCTAATAGCACATACACAGAGCACCTTTTGGCTGTGAGATAATGAGCTGCACCTCCTCGGGGCTGCTCTGCATGACCTCCGCCGCCTCGCTAAAAGTGGCGCCCTCCAAGCTGATGTGGTTTAAAGAGATCAGGCGACCGCCTAAGGGAAAAGGTCACTTACTTATATTCATACTTTAGCTTTCCACCAAAACCTGAAAATGTGCTAAATGGTAAAACATACATAACAAGCAGAAATCAAATTGAACACACTTTGCAAACACATTGCATTTTTTCCCCCCTAATTTTGTACATGCTTTTAAAGGAGTAATAATTTAAGTTATTTATGATTTTTTTTTTCCTTCAACCACTCAAAGTGTTCAGTGGCATCAGTTCTATCCATACATATGAAGGTTAAATTCATTAACGTTTATTAACATTGAAAAATGGTAGGATCGGTTTTTGTAGTCTATGATAGAATGATGACACTTCAACTTTGCTGCCATCTACTGTCTTGAGTTGAAACACAAGTCAATGACATTTTTCTGTTTGCTGACATAGTTTGACCGCCGCTCAAGGAAACGTTGCAAAAATCGCAGGAAAATCAATATAAAAAATTCTGTTAAAATGCATCTCAAAAACGGTGTATGTAATAGTTTCATTTGGTCCAAAATGTGGACAATGATTACTTTTTGCACACAAAATCTTGCACGTCTATCTGCAATCACCTAGAAATGTCGGAATTGTTCCATTTTGAAATCTTACATGTTTAAATCATCTGCTGGAAATTTCAGCTCCCCAGTGTTTTTTTTTTCCCCCATGGATTCTTTTATGATATCATAAAAATATCAAAGAAATGTCCATAATTTGTAACATAATGCCACAAATTAAAATGAGTAATTTATCACATCAAAAAACTTTCAAGTTCAGAGAGGTTTGGTGGATCGAATAGAGACAAAATGTTCAAGAATTATATTATAATATTATCATAATTTAATAATAAATTCAATTCAATTCACTTGGATTGTATACCTGCTCGTATACGTCCGTCCTTATCAGCAGGTCCCCCAGGCACTATAGATGCAATAAAAATGCCAAGATCATAGCGTCCCACTGTGTCCTCTCCAACAATCATGATACCTGTATGAACATAAGTTTATTTATATATATATATATATATATATATATATATATATATATATATATATATATATATATATGCTTTTATTTTGAAGGTGGCCTTCATAGCAGGGGTATTAAGGACACAAAGAAAGCACTAGTTAATTAAGCTGTCATATATCGAAACAATAAGGGCATTCTTTTCATCTTTAAAACTTGACATATTCATAATAATGATAGGGGATTTCACTTAATTGCGATGTATCGTCCATCAAGCCAATTATAAGAATAAGACTTTTGTCTTCGATTGTATCGCTTATGTCAATGAATTAAAATAACACATCGCAGTTGTTGTCCACATACTAGCACTTAAGTCACAATTCAAAACTTGCATTATAAATGTGAAATAAAATAACATTTTGACATCTCCATTTCTCTTTCTATCTTCCGTCGAGTTTCATCCGATTTGAAAAACAGACCAAAAAAAAAACTAAAAACAATCTACTAGCGTTCCCCAAGGCCTTGCTGTTCAAACAAGTTTTCGGCAGACTTTCCAGACTGTTTGAGATGTGTTTTCAGTGCATTTCTCTTTTTAAATTCAGAGCAAATTAATTGGAACAGGAGGCAATGTATTGCTAAATTGCATTATACTAC
Source organism: Hippichthys cyanospilos (assembly GCF_059441005.1). Taxonomy (NCBI): domain Eukaryota; kingdom Metazoa; phylum Chordata; class Actinopteri; order Syngnathiformes; family Syngnathidae; genus Hippichthys; species Hippichthys cyanospilos. The sequence goes on from NC_142385.1 coordinate 12,698,089, forward strand.
CTTTGCGTGTTAAGTTTCATACAGATGGGCGTTATTATTGCTCATGCAATTTTTCTCGTGATACCAACCCCACCCTGGCAGCCACCTTGGTCAATTTATTAGGTACACTAAAAATTCTCACCCTCATGCCACAGAAAATGCATCAAAACGACGAAAAGATGACACCCAATCCTAAGACTCAGCGAGATGTGTGCCAAAACGTCTACAGAACTTTGTTGCAGTAAAATCTTACCGAGGCCAAGCTTGGGGTCTTTCTTCAGGGAAACGCATAGGACTTCTCTCTCTGATTGTGGTCCTTGTTTAGTCGGAGTTTCTGCGGAACACAAAAATGAGGCAAAAATTGCTGTAAATTGACGAAACTTAATTGAAGCAACTGCACACGTACGTGATTGGCTGTTTGTACCTCTGGCTGCTGGCGAGCTAAAAGGAGCTTCAGATCCGCTTTTCTGAGAACATGCTGGAGAACGCATGCCGGTGCTGCCACACTGACTGCTGGAGCATGTGCTACAAATTTTGGAAACACAGACAGTACAACAACACAATCTTTAACATGCAGTACTCATTGGAAAATGCAATTAAAACACGATTACAGGACAGTGTTCGCCCGCTACGTTGCGCTTCATCTTCTGGGCCATCGGAGCTTTGCATTTTTTTTATTCATAAAAAACAAAGCTATATTGCAGAGACCCACTGTGAAGGTTTCCTGCATGGCAAACAGATCGGTTGACTGTAAATGCACATGCCATGGGCAACACCCAGTGTTAAGAATTTTTCAAGCGCTCCAGTTTTTATTGTTTACCTACTCGTGTTATCTTATTTTGAAATATCCGCTTTCAATCTGGAAGGCCACGCTGTATTTTCGGTTTACGTTCTTCGCTGGTCATTTAGCTTAAGCTGTGCTCATGTTCGCCTAGGTTGTTATCGTCTCGGTTTCAAAAAAAAGAACTCGCAGACCGACCTAACGTTTGAGTCCATTCTTGCTTGCGCGCCGGGCCATTAAGATGACATTATTTTCACGAAAAGAACCAAGCAGACCAAACCAACGTCTGAATCCGGTCATGTTCACAAAAACGGGCCTTAAGATGAGATATATTCTATGTTAAGAATGATTCAAGCGCTTTATTTTTTAACGTTCAGTTAATCTTACTCACTTTAACTCACGAGGGGTTTTCGGTCCCGATTAACCGCGAACAAACGAGGGAACGCTGTACGTACCTTTGCTCGTAAAGGCTCCGGCGTTGCTGTTTAAAGCGGGCCTCGATCCTGGCAGCAACGTCCTCGCAAAGCCTTGTGAGGGACTGGTGTTGAGGAGAGTTCAAACCGCTGTCATCCAGCGGCGTCTCCGAACCCGTCGTGGACTTGAATCGGCTGTTTTGAGGCCGGCAAGCTGTTGCATACTGAGGAATGTTCTCATCTGGGGATGGATACAACATTCACCAAATGATGTTTCTATTTTTGTGATCTTCTGTTGTGGAAAGTGATGGAAGTACACAAACTGACCTGAGACCATGCTGTGACTGAGCTGACGAGAATTCATCTCATTGTTGAACTTGTGCTGGGATGAGCAGAGGTTACACAGGTATTTGGCTATTTTTGACGTCTCGGTAATGAAGGTGTGTTTCTTCTTACTGGCCCGGCACTCGATTATAAATCTATGTCTCTGAAAGAATATCAGGGATTTTTTTTTTTTTTTACTCGTTCAATCCTAAAGACATTTTAAGTCCAGAGTCCAGATGGTCAATCACAGGTAGACTTTCATATTTTTTCAGGTGTTTGACTGCAGGGGGGTCCAAAAATTGCTGATACAAAAATGTAAGCAATTGCTTAAGTTAATTAGGTATTTTTGGCACTATAAGGCACACCCAAAAGCCTTATTTTTTTTTAAAAGCTGATGGTGCGCCTTATAATCCAGTGCGCCTTATCTATGGATCAATATTGAGATTGGATTCGTAGATGGGGAACGAACTGATAAAGTGAGCTTCGCCTGTTTCTTTTGCGTGTTTACAGTTGAACGAGGTTGCTCATATTGATATTGAGTTATGATGCTATTGAGAGTTATTATTTGAGTTATTATTTTTACTTTGAGTATTACGATATTGTGATTGAAAACGTTTTAAAATATGTCATTAATTGAGGGTGCGCCTTATAGTGCGGAAAATGCGGTACTCAAATAATGGATGACTTAAGGTCATGAAATATTAAAGTAATTGATTACTTTTGGTTGTCAAGTACTTATGTCATTAGTTACCGTATGTTTCGGACTATACGCCGCGACTTTTTCCTCATGATTTGAGCACTGCGGCTTATAGTCCAGTGCAGCTTATCTGTTGTTGTTTTTGTTTTGTTTTTTTGCTAGCCACCAGCAAGCAAATGTGTGTATCTGTTCGAGGTTTCAAATTATAGAACAACTATGAAATAGAACGGAAAAGATGTGAATCAAAGGCTGTGCTAAAAAAGAGTTTTAAATATATATTATTAAAGAATTTTGTGTCTAAATTGAATAAGAGAATGAATAAAATTTGGGGTAAATTTGTGACGTGTAAATTTATTATACAGTACACAGTATATATGATTTTATTTATGTATTTATGAATTACTTGCAATGTGTTTTTATGTTCACTAAAATAATCTATCAAACAAAAGGCGATAAGAAAAAGATGCTGTTGAAATATTGATTTCGATTAAATGCTATTTAATTAACAGTATCCTGTTAGTTTTGAAAATATTCATCCATCCATTTTCTATAAATATGTTGGGACTAAACAGGCAGGCGTGTTCAGACTGTTGAAGAGAAGATGTTGCTGGTGGCAGACAATTTCAAAAAAATTAAATAATATTAAAAAAAAACTTCCATGTACCATATTTTTGGGTAAATATCTCATGTTATTACCTGCAGTTTTTCCGTGATAATTTATTTTTTTTTGCTCATATTTTCCTGCTGCGGCTTATATACCAGTGCGGCTTATAGTCCGGAAAATCCGGTACTTTAGGTAAGAAGTACTAAAGTGATTACTTCAGGTAGTAAGGGACTGATGTAACCAACTGGTTAATATCTGATTACTTTTATCAATAAAGTATGAAAAAAAAAGATTCAGAATGCCCTGTTATCATTACTGCGAGATTGTTAGAGTCAACGTTTTTGTTTTATAATCACCAACTCACATTGGAAGAAATCGTTTCCGTGTCCCTCCAGTAAAAAGTCTGACTGGTGCTTCGGCATCCATCTTTCACCTCGTAGACAATAACGCCTTTGGCACAAACTCCGAGGGTAATTTCTCCTTCCGCAGGCTTTTTTTCACGTGTCACACGGTGGAACAAGACACCGTATTCAGGTAATTGTAGACACACCTGTGTGATGCGTACCAAAAATGTGTTTTGTTAAGTAAAATCAATTACAGGAGAATGGAGGACTTCAAATAAAACTTACCTTGAGGAATTCAAGTTCTGATTCATCTGTGAGCATCTGGGCATTGTTTGCGTGGAGACGTTGAAGTTCTCCGAGAATATAAGGCAAGGCACGTTTCTCTATTACGCTTTTGGGGACATATTGATCAGGGCGATAGTAGTTTCTACCATACACCTGGAAAAGAAACAAATCTAAATACACCGTACATTTCGGAACATAGGCCGCAACTTTTTTCTCATGATTTGAGACCTGTGCCTTAGCATAAACATTCCACGGCCTGTTCACAGGTGACACCTTGGAATTTAATCCCATTAACCTCTAAGATCCTATCACCTGGAACAGAAAAAAAACTATCGTAAATTTCAAACTATAAGCCACAACTTTTTTCTCATTATTTGAGCCCTGCGTTTCACTGTCCAATGCGGCTTATCTGTTTTGTTTTGTTTTTGTAATTTATTATTTTCATTTTTTACTAGCCAGCAGGGGGCAATCCACTGGTAAAACAGATGTGCGTATGTTCAAGGTGTCAATTTGTGGAATAACTATGAAATAGAACAAAAAGAGTTTTAAAAATTATTGGGTGCACAGATAAGAGAGTCAAATATTAAAAACATATCCTATTGAAAAATCGACAAACTGGTGAATATTGATGGTGAAAGACTGTACATTATATTATATTATATTATATTATATTATATTATATTATATTATATTGTATTGTATTGTATTGTATTGTATTGTATTATATTATATTATATTATATTATATTATATTATATTATATTATATTATATTATGTATGATGCAAGGTGACATTCTGATGTGGGATATACTGTATGAGTATATATTATATTATAATTGTTCGCACGCCTATTGACACATACGCACACACACGTACAAAGACATAAACAATCCCTTACAAGGCATTACTGTGAAACTTGAAACCGCCTTCTTTGTAATAAGTTGAAGAGGAAAGCCCGAGATCACCGGAAGACTCTTTTGCAAAAGATCGTTTTTGACTCAGAGTCTTGCCTTTTGTCCAGTCTCTTGTTGTGGATAACTCTGACATACTGTAGTATGTATGGTGTATGTATAGTATTATTAGAATTTATATATATATATATATATATATATATATATATATATATATATATATATATATATATATATATATATATATATATATATATATATATATATATATATATATATAATATGTATACATGAATATGTATATACACACACAGGTGTGGCTTATAGTCCGAAATTTCCGGCTTATGTTTTTGTAACTATCCATTTGACATTAGGACCAATGCAAACCTCAGGCATACAATCCCCGTACTCTGTCTGCAAGGCCAAAGCTCCGAGGTACAGAGCAGTCTCCTCATGGCAGGACAATCTATCATCTAAGAGGTCTTTTCTGAGTTGGAGGTAGTACTGGTGATGGGTCTGTTTGTGCCTGATAGGATGAGACTCACGTCCATTAATTTGTAGCAAAAGGTAATTTGTGGTTGCAAAAATACTTACAAAATAGTAGAAATGTCATTGACAAAGAATTTGATCCTAAAGAAAAGAACAAAGGTGGTTGAAGGCACTTTCTTCCAGCTATCCGGAGCAATTTTGGAAATCTTAGTATCGTTATCCACGAAGAAAAACTCGTTATCTGTCGAGGGACAAAAAGTAAAGATGACGATGACTGAGTTGTCATATTTAATAACGTCTGAAGAAAATCGCACATTTACCATCGATGTACGCAAGGCCGAAGTAAAAGTGTTCCACCAAGTTGGCGTGAGCGACGATCATATCAAACACGTCGCCGCCTCTGGATTTCACCTCACATTTGATGGCTATGTTCTCACCGTTTGGCATCGCCACAGTCAGTTCTCGCTGCGTGGTGGCAGATTTACCTTTTTTTGACTAGGTCAAGACAAAATGGCAAAAATGAATCAAAGTGCTTTTCTAGATGACTAAAAAATATTGAGAAGTTCACATTTAGTCATATTAAAAAAAATGGCGCCGACTACTGTAGACCATTAGAGCTCAATAACAAGACTTAAAGGGACAGTGTGTAAGATTTAATCCGTTTTTCATGAAAAAGGAATAAACTAAATGATTGCACATTTCAAAAACTTGCAAATGAATGCAACAGATTTCTCCCGAGACGGCCATGTTTGTTATAGCTATGGACAATGGTAAATGCAGCACCTGCAGCACCTCCTGCTGGCCGTAATGAAAAACGCTCTAAATCGAACACACTGTCCCTTTCAGTACACACAAAGCTTCATCAAATTGTGGAATCAAATTTTATGCTTTTAAATGCAACTTAAAGCAAATGTAATGCCCATGTCCAGTTGGACACAGTTTGGAATAGGCATAGTAATTTTCTTTTCAAATTAAGAGCAAATTAATTGTATAATTGTATAAATTGTATATATATATATATAAATATAAATATATATATATATATATATATATATATATATATATATATATATATATATATATATATATATATATATATATATATATATATATATATATACATATTCACTGCCATTGACATGGCAGTAACGCAATTAACTTAATTATTGCCAGCCATGGGAAAAATTGACATTGACGTCACTAGCGGTCAATGGCAGTGAACAAGTAAAAAGAAGAAAAAAATGTTGTCGAAAAGGAATTTCTATAGGCTCTTACCAAAATGGATCCGGGCAGTTCTAAGACAACGACGGGCTCGTCTGACATTCGAATAAACTCTGGACCCACGTCCTAAAACAAAAGATAGAGCAAGGAAAAACGGTACCAGCCAAAAGTTTGAAAACACCTTCAAGTCGAAATAGCCTAAAACACAAGAAACGTATGGCTGTCTGCAACGCTGTTATCTGGGCAAAAAGTGCAGATTTTACAGGAATTTAAATGATCAATCATATTCCGTGTTGATGATTCTATTTTCTTAATCATGTTAATTATTTTAATAAATAAAATAAAATTCCTCATCGTAACCCCCAAGAAAAAGGAAAAACGTTTTTTCTTCTGTTTATTGCGCATGATATTAGGGAATTCGGCACACACGTAATTACAAGTAGCAAGTATTCCTCACCTTCATTTTCTTCTCATTCAGACTCGTCGTGGACTCAAACCGCGCGAGAAATCTCGAGTTAGCTCGTCGACCGCCGTCCAAGTAAGGGCTACAAACAGTGCGATTGAAGCGCTGCCAGCTCCCATTACTCTCGGTACGTCGACATCCCGAGGGGATCCTAAACGCAAATGACTTCGTCAGTCTACTCACCAAACTTTCCGCTTTTGTTTAAAAACAGACGCATTCACATGATTTCCTACCTTGTGGACTCAGGTGTGAAGGATGCTCCTGAGACTGTTCTGGAGATCTTTTTTGACGTCCATGTCGAATTACTAAAAGACCGCCCTGAAATACAATCCGCCACTAAGTAGTGTGTACAGTATACAATACAGTGGACCCATGTATTACAGCTTCCCTGGCTTACGTTTTTTTTTTCATGTTGCGATGTGGAACACTGAGTTTTTCGTCCCCTCTTTACGGTATTTTCCCTGCTTTGCGACAAAAACAACTGTCATGACCCTAGGGGGTTGTCTGTATATGTGTTGTCTTGCTTCCTTCTGCAGGCGTTTTTAGGTAATTGCACTTATTTTCTGTTCTGTTGCCTAAATGCCGACATGCAATGCGTCACTACAATGCTGGTCTGCTATTGGTGGGCCTCACTCGTTTCAAAATGGCGGAACGGTAAAGCTTTGTTCGATCGTGAGTGGTTACAAAACCGTATTTATAGTGCATTTTACTGCTTAATTCAAAGTTGAAAGGGTTAGCCATGGGTCCCAAGATTGCTAGTGATGTTAGAGAGAAGTAAGAAGATGATTTATATGCAAACGAAGCTGGAGATAATCAGGAAATCCGAAGCTAGCCTAGCCTAGGCTACCCTTACTAGGAAATATGGGCAAAACAAGCACCACTCAAAGGTAAATAAATCCTTTCTATATATTTTATTTAGGATGTTTTCTGATTCTATACATGTATGTTATATGTATGTAACACTTACTATACCATTTTGCTACCAATTTTTAATATGTATGCACAATTTTGTTGTTTTTACCTGGGGTTCTAAACGCATTAGCAAATAAGCGGAGGTTTGGATTGCCCGCCGTACGGCGAATTCGTCCTTCGAGTTCAAAAGCGGAACGGATTAATCTCGTAACATGGGGGCCTACTCTACATTGTCCATTTTCCTTACTGTGTAACTTGTCTCTGATGATCTGACTGCGATCACTTAGAAGGGATCCATTTTCCGTCACAGGATCTACCTGGTACAAGGATTGTTTTGGGTGTCAGTTAAAAACCAAAAAGAAAAGTGAAAAGCAACGTGATCGTTCTGGTTCGCTGTGTACTAACCGAGTTTCTGTAGACGTCTTCTACCAGCTGCTTGACAAGCTGCTCGGCTGGATGAAGCATAAAGGTTTTGTGGTGAAACTCGCAGGTCTCGAGCACCGTCATCAGGTCCGTCCGTCTCACGACTGTGTCCTCGCACATGCTCAAGAGTAAGCCCTCCAACTCTGCGCTAAGCTGGACAGGCTTGATGAAAAAGTACAAACATTGTTGAGAAAGGACTGATACATTTTCACCAACAGGAAGTTTGATACATGAAGAAGCAACGTACCTGATTTTGAGGTAGCTGATAATCCACGCACCAGTAAAAAGTCATGCCCAGGGAGTACACCAGTGTCTGCGGGAAAGCATGGACAGAAATCTGGCTCTTAGAAAATTTGCTCTCGCAAAAATGTCATTGGATGATTATCCTTTATTCTTGTACATGATTTTCACCATTTGTGGGTCCCCCCCCCCCCCCCCCCCCACACACACACACACACACACACACACACACACACACATACACACACACATCATTCTTGCAGTATTTTAGCCAAGGGATGGCAGACGAATGGTAATGTGATAAATGGGTGAAATTTCAGATCCCTAGTGTTTTCTTTAAATGTTTTCCTTATGAACTCTTTCAGCACCGTGGACAAGAATTCTCCTTTTTTTTTAAATAGTAACAACAATACCAATAAATAATAAAATCCCCATCAAATACGATTTTTATGGATGGTAGCTGACATATATGACACACATATATATATATATATATATATATATATATATATATATATATATATACTCTACTATACGAGTTCAGTTTTACAACCTTTTCAACTGTGTTTCTTGTGGAGGCAGTGTGGCCGTGAATGACTTCAGGAGCCACGAAGGAGGCCACGTCATCATTTCGCCCACAGCTTTTAAAGGCCATACGCCCATTAGCGGACAGTAGCACCGAGCCTGGGCTTAGGACACTGCACATGTTGCCAGACCCTAAACACAACCCGGGCAGAAAGTGTCAGGGCTAACAGGTGGATCATCGATGGGAATTTGCAGAAGGTTTTTTTTACCTTTCTTGGAAACATTCAGTAAGGCCTCGGTGGTGACAAGCAGCAGACACCAGACTTCATCCTCATCTAGCGGTGAACCCCTGGCCTCTAGCACCTCTGCCAGGGTCACAAAGGTCCCCATCTTCATGGGAAACACAGAGAAAAATGTCAGTAGCTTGTGGTGTGTGATTCACAAAAAAAAATAATAATCTGGGTTTCTACAGGCATCTGCAAATCTACTTTAATGCTTTTTAATGCCTTAACAGGAACGATGTGGGCTTCTTTTCAGATTAAGAGCAAGTTAATTGGAACATCAAGCTTTTTTTTTTTTTCCCTTTTTAAGTACCCCTTAAATTATGCTGCATTTTGTCCAAGCTTTTGATCTTTACATCAAAGATATTTGACATCAAAGGGTAAGCATGAAAAGAAGACATGATCACTTATTTATCAAATGACCGAGTGTGCCATACCATTGACTGACTAAAAATGATGCGAAAATGGTCAAACTGTGGCACAACGTTCACTTGTTTGAGAGATTAGAATGGTCAATAATAATGTGATTTTCCTTAGCGGGTGAGCCAAAAAAAAAACAACTGATGTTAGCTTCTGAATTACCGTATTTTCCGCACTATAAGGCGCACCGGATTATAAGGCTCACCCTCAATTAATGACATATTTAAAACTTTTTCTATATACAAGGCGCACCGGATTATAAGGCGCACCCTCAATTAATGACATATTTTAAATCTTTTTCAATCACAATATAAGTAATACCAATAATTACTCAAATAATAACTCAGAACACTCAATTGCATAATAACTCAATGTCAATACTTCCAACCTTGTTCAACTGTAAACACGCAAAAGAAACAGGTGAAGCTTACTTTATCAGTTCATTTCCCATCTATGAATCCCAATCTCAATATCGATCCATATATAAGGCACACCTGATTATAAGGCGCACCATCAGCTTTTAAAAAATAAATCAAGGCTTTTAGGTGCGCCTTATAATGGAGAAAATACGGTAAATATGACGAAAAAAAACACACTACAAATTTAATAAGTCATACATGGATGTGACTGCAATTTGTTTTCATCCAAAACGTATTTGCATTGGTTAGGGAGGTATAAATGATTTCACAGGGTCTAAATCTTTTGAAAAAAGGTTGAAAGAATAGACAGTGGAAAATAAGCATGTCAATTGCGTCTCCTATAAATCAGAAATAAACGGTCCATGTGAATGCATGACTAATGCTTTTTACAGTTAAATTGATCATGATTGGATTGGAAAATTTTGTAGCTTGCTCATTTTTGACATGTCGACCGGGCAGGTGAAAATGAGCAACTAGTTCTAAAACTGCATCAAAAAAGTACTGTTGGACGCTCACGTATTCTTCACTACAAAGGAGCCGATATCGCGTCTTTCCGGTGATCTTTTAATCGTGTTTGGATGCGGCAACTATTTGTTTACATGTAATATGTCTTACCTTATTGCCTTTAATTTCCCTCAGACATCCGCCTTGTGAATCTAATCCTTCCTTTTACACGTCCCCCGCTGCCGTGTCATCCACCTTTCCGGGGCCCCCGTTCATCATCGCAGCTCGTTCCATATTATCGTCATTTCCTCATGACAGAGCAATTGTCTTTGCAGAACCACAGACCACAGATATCATTTGGCTCTTCGCTGGCAACTAGTGACGTGTTGATTGTGGGTTTTCGGTCATTTTCGACTATTTTTAGACCGGGCACCTAAGCACATAATTGGATTTGCCGGACTAGCTAATGGCTGCTGGGGCAAGTGAAAGGCCAATCCAATGGGGGCAGCATTGTGTTAATGCAGTGGTTCTCAACTTTTTTTTTTCCGGTAACAAATATGTTTTGAGCCAAGTACCCATTAAAGGGACAATGTGTAAAATTTAGACCGTTTTTCATTCAAAAGGAATATATTAAATGATTATACGTTTTTAAAACTTAAACCTAAAAAATAAATGTGTTCTTAAAGACCAAAAGCATGTTTTAAGTATAATCGCAGGTCTAGTTATCATTAAATTATATTACATGGGGGGTGGCACTCCCCTAGAGGCTGCTGTGTCCGGGCTCTGGTAAATGCAGCACCTCCTGCTGGCCGTAATGAAAAAATCTAAATCTCACAGATTGTCCTTTTGACCGGTGCAAAGCATTTTGGGGTTAAAAAAACAAACAAACAAACAAAAAGATTAAAGGGACGGTGTGTAAGATTTAGACCATTTTTTAGTATGAACAGCAGGAGGTGCTGCAGGTGCTACATTTACCATTGGCCGTAAAAAATATGGCCTATAAATCAACATTTACAGTTACTAATGTCATATTTTAAATCAGCCCTGGGCTTGTTGATATGACTATTGTTCATTTCTCTGTTATTGTGTTTTTATAAATTATAAACTGCCATGGTGAGATATTTTTTTATGTTTCAAATGTAACTCGCACCCAAGAGTACAATTACTTCTGTTCAACTGTTACAGAAAAAGTTATCGTATTTTCTGCACTATAAGCATTTTTTTTTTAAGCTAATAGTGCGCCTTATATATGGATGAATATTGCGATTGGGATTTCAAATGAACCGAAACACATGCTATCGCTAAAATGAAAATAATAAAGCAAATGTGCATTGCAGCGAACCCGTGAAAGGTGAACCGCGATACAGCGAGGGATTACTGTACTATGTATACACCAAGTTTGAAGTAATTGATGTGGGGATGAGTGCAATATTCTTTTTTTTAAAGAAAGCACAGTTTTATAAAATTAAATCCATCCAACTGTTTTTAAATCAACAAAACAATATATTTGAAGGTTTTTATTTGTAATTTGATTAAAAAAAATACATTTGATATTTAACTGATTCATGATTTAATCATAATTATATTCTTTGTAACTCTTTATTGGTCTTGGCGTTGATCGAAACAGTCTTATTGTATAAGTATTTGCATGTATGTTTTTATGAAAATAAAATCCATTGCTTTTGCTTGCTATTTATAGGGATATGTGTGTAACTAGTATATATATTTTTTTTATTATTGTAAGTATTAGAATATGTTTCTATTGGTTTTTATAAAATGTATATTGGGCATTTATTTATAATTATGTATCATGTACTCATATATCCGGTACATATATCTGTGTAGCAATTATAGTGTAGAATATAATACTTCAGAATACTTGAACGCGTTATAAAATAAAAAGTATTGTTTTACTTCTTCCTACTTTTTTTCGAACAGAGTTTTTGTTATGTTTGGGTTTATTTTCATCTTGAATTCTTTCGTTTGTACAAACTGCATATTTTATTATATACAGTACAAATGCTCGAAATATGTTCGTAATCAATCACATCATATGCCGAAAAAACAAAACAAAACAAAACAACAACACCGTTCGGACTGCACAACATCGCTCTTTTGAACGTAGCATGGTTGCGCAATCGTCACTTCCGCTTTGTGCCCGGAGCAGCAACTCGGAACACGCAGGCGTTCTTGAACGTCCCACCCTAGTCCTCATTGTGCAGCTGAGGAAACGTCGCAAGGTTCCGACTACGTCGGTATGAAATGGCAGAAACTGCTCGTGTCACTGAAGCTCAAAGATTAAGTTACCCCGAAGCCACACATGTGTATCGCCCCGATCCCGGCCTGTTAGTTTGAGGGCCCCCGAAGCGTCTTCGAAGAAGGATATATAAGCCTTGTTTTGTCTCCCAAGAGCGCCCAGGTTGTGTCTCCGAGATCGGCGACTGCGGGTCGACACTTTTGGAACCATACGGAGAGGGGTGAGCTCTTTTTCTGCTTGTTTTGTTTTTGTTTTTTTTTTTCACCCGTGAAACGTGTTAACGGGGTTATTGTCAACAGTTGGAGGCTAGGGATGGCCACCGCAACATTTGGGACCGTAAATATGTGTATGCAGCAGATTGAACAAGTCTGGCCTAACTGGTACATACTACTACACGGCAACCAAGCTGAGCAGCTACTGAAGCAGACCACTGGTTTTCTGTTTTGTTGACATAGTAACCAATAAAAGTATAAAAATCCCTCCGTGTATGGAAACAAACCGTGCTGTGACATACGCACTTGCCAACTAGATCGATACATCCTTAAAAATGTCAAATTCGACATTGAATTGTTTGATGTGGTAGAAACGGAATGTGAGATATTGAAAGTAGAAAACACCAGACTTTTTGTGTAAATTCAACGACCTCAGTGCATGACCTGCAAAGAATATGACGATGGCATCATTTTATGCTGCATATGTGCATCTGGAATTCTTTAGCTGCAGTAATTTCTTGTTCTTTCACGAAAACCGTAAGATAGCCTATTTGTTTTTGCAATTAGTGTGTCTGTAATCTCTAGTTGCACTGTTGATACACGACATTGTACTGAGACCCAACCCCTTCATCATTTTTTTCCATAAATATAAAAATGGCTGAGGTAAATACCAAACAGTAACTTTGTTTTTTTTTTGTAATTGGGCACCAATATTGTGGCATACAGCAGTTTATGTCAAGACACTCAGCCAAGATTGTAGGAACGTACCAGTCATTCAAATTGAATTGATACATTCCACACTTTTTTTTTTTACCTGTACCTACATGTACCACAATGATCCCTTCTCGAGTCTTTATTCATTTATTTTTCTGATTGCAATACTCTCACGTCAGGAGCCAATCGGTTGGCAGATTCTCTAATCTAAAATTATTAGGTGTAGTAAACCTCTAGTGGGAAGGTTGCACAATTCTACTTTTGACGTAAAGTAGAAAAAGTATCTGAATGACTTAATTTATTTTGACTTTTTTGGGGGGTATTCCAGTATTCATGTTAAGTTATGACTCTAGTAATTTATTTAGATAAGAGCAAAGCTTGTTTACCAGGGGCGACATTATCAACATGGCATGACTTGCCTGTGTGGACTTTGACTCGTATTTGACTCGATCAACAACAAAAACTCATCAATTTTGAATTATTATCTATGATTGGATGTGAGGTGGACTCATCTGAAGGGGAGCAGGGTACCTGTGGGCTGCTTGGCTCCTTTACAGACAATTCGAAGGGAGTGGGTGATCTTATGATAAGAATTCAAAGAGTGGAAAGTCTGATACAGGATTTAGAGGAGAGAGACAAGATGGCATGCTCCCAATTTTAACATACTGTGTATTTACTCGACGGTATCAAAAATGTTTTCCTTAAAAAGATAACACCTAGACCTAAGCGTTTTTCTAAATAAGCCACCGGGCTCATAAAAGCTGGATAAACAGATTCAGAGAAAACTTTTCTCCAGAGCTTTAACGCAATAAATAACAGCAAAAACAAAAACACGGTGAAAATAACAGTAACAATTGCACTTTTGTGAGGCTGGTTTTTATTTGATACTACAGTGGACCCCCGGGTTACGCCGTCCCTGGCTCATTTACGGTCATTCCAAAATGAATTTTTTCTAATGTTTTCCCAATCGGATTTTTAAAATAGGGTCCCCATTGGCAGCGAGCACTGTAAATATTAGGAATCACGCAAGAAACTCAAGTGGCGGTCCGCATCTGGCCCCTGGGCCTTGAGTTGGACTTCTGTGATCCTGATACATCTAACACAAAGCATCAAAAAATGCAAGGAGGTTAAAAATGACTTTAGATTGTCTAAATAGGTAGAGGTTCAAAACAGCATCATGTGTTCATTCCTCAATGCTTGCAAATGGAATTTATTTGATGGAAAGTTTGAATGTATGACCATTGACACCCAGGGGTTAAATAAACGTTGTCTATTTTTATTTACATACATTTTAAATTATAATCATAACTGACAGAATGCCGAAAAATCAAAATCAAGATTTTATTTTAGACCATTAGTCAAACCCCAAATCGTATACATAAAGGACATTTAATAGTCTGTAGTGAGCTTGACTACCGGTGATAATAAGTAGAAAGTACAAATGATGTTTGAAGGCTAATCGGCGCTGATAGGAGGGTTGCTTGCTAGTCACGGAAATGAAGATCAGGTCAAGTCATGGTCCGAGAAACATGCAGCTATCATAGTCAAGCCAATCTCAGCACAATCATCCAAATCCCTCTAATGATTCTTCCTTTTCGGAGTGCGCATAAGAACAAACTTCCTGCTTCCCACTCGTCCTCTGCCTATCTCGTTGCGCCGTTGTTTTGACCTTTTACCTTAAAGTGGAGCGCATTCACAGCACTAACGTCTTCATTTTCAACTGAGCCTTTTGATTTGCAATAGTAGGTCACACTGCTAAATGGGGTAATAACTATTATTGACTTTACAAGTTTTTTCATCATGGAAAATTAGAATATCGTAAGCCAGTATGTTATATAGCACTTTGACTGTTTTTTGGTTTTGGCGTTGCCAAATGTAAGTCTAAAATTATATTATTTAGAAAGACATTCCTCTAGGGCCCAAGCGATTAATCGTCTGGCCAGTTATGGCTCTTCAAACATTAATAAAGCAATCAGCCAAATGAGCGTAATTTGCCGGTCATAATGTTAACGTTTTACCATCGTGTATTCAAATCAATTACCGTATTTTCCGAACAATAGGCCACATTGGTATATAATTTGCAGCGTCAAAAATTGAGCAAAAAAACTATCTGTCATAGATAAGCCGCACTGGACTACAAGCCGCAGGCCATAACACCAGATATTTGTGCAGAAAGATGGTATATAGAAGTTTTTTTGGCATTTGTATTTAATTTTTGAATTGTTTTTAACTGAACGTGCCCCCCATCAACAACTTCATCACAAACTTTTATGCAAGAACTTAATCAATTTAGACGTAAATTAAAACCTTATTAATAATAGAATTTCAAAAATCCTTTTTGAGCACAGCCATTGATTCACATCATTTCAGTTCCATTTGAAATTGACACCTTGAACAGATACACACATTTTCCTTCCCGGGGAAAAAAAAAAAGAAGCCGCAGATCAGCCGCAATACACGTAAAACTGGTCTCAATATTTGTTACACAGAAACCGATAGGATCATTTGGCATGTATCCATAAATATGTATGTTAAATATCGTTGATGAGGTAATTGATTATACAGACCTGTCTTTCAAGACAAAGAAAATCTTAATTTTGACAAGCAATTAAGTGAGCAATGTAAAGTTGTGCAAAAGGTTCCTAGAAAAATGGAAGAAAGTAACGCTCTTTTATTCGCATTTATCATATTTATTGTTTTTTTTTTAATATTAACCGGTATTTGTTCTGCCAAAAATTGGTGTCAGCCTAAAAACAAAACAAAACAAAACAAAAAAAACATCGGTCAGGCCCTTTTTTCCCTAATCTATATTTAATTATTTTTTCATGGGTAAACTACATTGCAATTCATTACATTTGCCTGATTGATTATTTATTGAAAAAAAGTCAAAATGCATTTTAGGGATTGGATGTTCAAATTGTTTGCATCCATAAATAAAAGTAAGTCATTTTCCTCCCAATTAAATCTTTTTTTCTGTTCTCTCTAGATTTTGTGCGTAATCCTCCACTTGGATGCTCAGCCACAGTCCAAGGCAAAACCATGAACCGTAACAAGCGTGAAAAGGAATACTACAGTATAGATGTGGGCGACTCGACTTTTACGGTTTTAAAGCGCTACCAGAACCTCAGACCCATCGGATCCGGAGCACAGGGAATTGTCTGGTGAGTCACGTCTATTTTTGACTTTTTCTTTTATTGCCCGCCTGACCTGCTGCTAAATGGATCCGTAAGTAGGTGTTGAATTGAACAGTGCTGAAATGCAATCAGGGTTTGGCATGTGTTAAAAAAAAAAAAAACGTTGCTCAACACCGACAGACATTATGAGAATGATCGTATTTTTCGGACTATAAACAACTTTTTTTCTTATGGTTCGAGTCCTGCGGTTGACACTCCGTTGCAGCTTTTCTACAGAATTTTTGTTTTTATTTTATGATTTTTTTATTAGCTAAAGGTAGCGCGGCACATTGACCGGTGAAGATTATACTCTGGAAAAATACAATACAGTGGGCCCCCGTTTTACGAGATTAATCCATTCCGTGGTTGTGATCGTAAAGCGAATTCGCCGTATGGCGGGCAATCCAAAGCTATGTTTATTCGCTAATGCATGTAAGACCCTAGGTAAAACATCAAAATTGTATATACATTTGAAAAAATGGTATTAAAATAGTAAGTGCTACGTATGTATGCAATTAAAAGACCTCATAAATAAAAAAATATAGAAAGGATTTATTTACCTTTATGTGATGAGCTTGTTATGGCCATATTCCTTTGTGAGGGTAGTCTAGCCTAGGCTATTTATATGGCTTCGTTTCCACATAAATCATCTTCTTACTTCTCTCTTTAACATCGCTGACAATCTTGGGACCCATTGCTAACCCATTCAAGTTTGAATTAAGCAGTAACACGCACAATAAATAGTCATTTTAAGCACTCAGACGAGATCCAGTCCATAGCACGCCGCCATTTTGACCGTGACGCCGACCTATAGCAGACCAGTATCTTAAGGAGTCGTGAGGCAGACCAATAGCAGACCAGCATCTGAGTGACGCGATGCAGCGCAGGCAGTTTGACGGGATCAGAAAATAAGAGCAATTACCTAAAAGCGCCTGGAGATGGAGACAAAACAACACAAATACAGGCAACCCCTAGCCAGCCAATGACCGTTGTTTTTGTCATAAAGTAGGAAAACTACCGTAAAGAGGGGACGTAAAAGACGCCGCAGTCCACGTCGTAAGCAGAAAAAAATGTTAGGCGGGGATGTCGTAGACCGGAGTTCCACTGTATGTGTTTTTGTTCCCTGGAATTGGAATTTGGGATTATTCATAGACCAGAATTCATAGACAAAGACCCTGTTTTTTTTTGTTGTTGTTTTTTTTTGTTTTAATAGCCAAACAAAATCCAGTCAAAATGTGAACAAATGGTGAACTCTAAAACTCTGACCCACAAAGCACGTTTCATATGATTTTTTCCCATGAATTTGGCTGCACCTTATATCCAGCGGTGGCCTGAGTCTTCGCTTTGCATTTTCATTTCAGTTCAGCTTACGACCACAACTTGGAGAGGAACGTCGCCATCAAAAAGCTGAGCAGACCCTTCCAGAATCAAACCCATGCCAAACGAGCCTACAGAGAATTGGTGCTCATGAAATGTGTCAACCACAAGAATGTAAGTTTTCTTTCCATTGTTTTACAATTTCTGGGGGGGGTTTCTTTGACAGAATTGATTTGCATGAAAATTCAAATACACCATGTATTAATATTTACAGAAGCGGCATTAGTACTGCACAATTCATCCATACCTATACAAACCTCCATCCTGGCACGTATTTAGCGTGTTTCATGCTTGACTGACCCCCACGGTTAAAACTTAAGCATTCAAAATTCATTCAACCACTATGGATTGTTTCTCGTGACAGGTTATATACAAATAATAAAATAACGTATCTCTGGTGCTATTGTCTTTAATTAAATTGCTAATTAAGTAAATACGTTTTTTTTTTTACTTTCTTTGTTTTTTCTGATGTACTGCTGCGGTATACCATCTCACTTTGCAATAACTGAACAGTATTTATTTATTTTTATTAGAAATGATTCCAAACTTGTTAGGCTTGTTACTTTTCGGGTGAGCCTTTCTCACTTGTCGTCATTGCAAAACCGTGAATGTCTGCAAGAAAGGCTCGTGTAGAAAACCATGGCGCGAGCATAGTGCCAGCGGAGCTTTGAGGCAGATATTTATAGTCAACTTTTTTTTTTTTTTTTTTAAAAGCCGACTTACCTGACTTGGTCGACTTTCCCCCACCCCATCTCTACTCATCTTTGGTAACCAACATGTCAAGCTTGCATCCCAAAAACTGTCCAAAATGCTTAATTGACGCTGACGATCATACGTATGTGGCATTTCGGATGTACCATCCTGCTTCCTACAGACGGAAATGAAGCCTCCCGCTGTTCTTGATAACTTAGCCAGCTGCAACCTTTTAGATGAACAGTCATCATTGTCAGGATTGTTGTGGCGCTCATGTTGTCATTTCATAACGCTTGACCTGCTGCAGAGTAATAACCTTTTTTTTTTTTTGACAGATAATTGGTCTATTAAATGTATTCACTCCACAGAAGACACTGGAGGAGTTCCAAGATGTGTGAGTATAAATCAGTGAATAGCTCCGCCTTCTCATCACATGTGACAATTAATGCAGGAGGAAGCACACAAGGGGTCTCGGATTATATTTGCTGACATTTATAGGTGCTTGGAGAGTTCAGTTAGTTGGTGTGCATCTAACATCAGACCCAAGTGGCAAGCCATGATCATTTTTCAATCAAAATGAGCGCATCACGTTTCAACGTTCCATGAACGATAAAGATCTTTCAAACAGTTCTTGACATATAAACTCAAGAGATGTGGAGTGGAATGATTTAGTATACCGCTAAGTGTCATCCCTTCCGAGTGGAATCGTGCGCATGTCTCTTTGTGTGTTTGTGTTTCTCGTTTCTGCCTGATTGGAGCTCAAAAGGAAGCCGAACAAATGGTAGCTGGAGGGTTACGGAATAAGTTCCAGGATGAAAGAGTAGCCCTCCATTTATATATATGTGTGTGTGTGTGTGTGTGTGCGCCAAACTGAATTACATTGCGTATGCATTGTGAATATTTCTTCAAAATCAGTCTTTGACTTTTTAATCAGCCGCATGGATTTAGTATGTGTGACACAAATAATGAGCCTTGAAGTGAGAGACGCCGTCAGGATTCAATAATAAATTTGAACGTTTCCGACATTTGCTGGACCGTGACATAACAGCTGCCAGATAATATTGGGTTATATTTATGAATATAAGAATTCTGTCTGGCGCTTCTTAAATGTCATGAGATACACGTGGTATATCTGTGCCCCCCCCCCCAAAAAAAAAAAAAAAAAAAGATAATATGGCAGTAAATGGGTGTTATTAATCCAGTCATTTATTATGCATATCACTAACCGTGACTTAAAAAAAAATAGTGAGAAAATTATGATCATCTTTTGATTTTCGTCTGTTGACGTCTGTTCCTTTACTTCCTGTACTTCTCCTGGATTAACCCATTTGGATGTCTTCATAGATACCTAGTTATGGAGTTGATGGACGCCAACCTCTGCCAGGTGATTCAGATGGAGCTGGACCACGAGAGGCTCTCTTACTTGCTCTACCAGATGCTGTGCGGAATCAAACACTTGCACGCGGCCGGAATCATTCATAGGGTCAGTTCACACGCACTCTGAGTTTATTGACATTTCGGTAGGAAGAAAAAAAAAACCTGGCAGGGGTTTGAAGGAGTTGACATCTACAAGTTGTCGGAACAGACTTGTGATCACCTTGAAGCGACAGGATGGCATACAAAAAAAAAAAAAAGAAATCACCTTGTTACGCATGCAGATCCACACTTCATAGTCTGTCAATCACCCGGATTTACGACGCAGCAGAGAGCCTCTTGCTTCGCCAAGCGGAATTAATTGAGCCACGGGCGGAGAAAAACGGCCTCACTCGCACTGGCACGTCTTGGCACGCCAAGCCTTCACTAGGTGAACAGATGAAACATGACTCATAGCCGAGCCTTTGACTATTCCAGTTCCGTTAAGAACCTCATTAAACGGGCTCATTCAGGATTCGTTATAGCCTAGCTTAATGCTAGCCAAACTGATTAGATTTACCAAAAAGGCGCTTTCTTTCACATTCAAAGACTATAAACAAACTGGTCACAATTGTTTTAGTCAGTGTCTTTTGTTTGTCTAGTTTCCCCATCTTGATTACTTTGCTGATAAGTGGAATCAAAATGGGTCAAAATGGATCATAAATGGAAACAAACAAACAATAATAATAGCTTCATACTTTATTTTGTATTACGTCGTTACAAAAGAGTAGGAATAAAAATATACAAAAAATATACAAACCGTATTTTCCGCACTATAAGGCACACCTAAAAGCCTTCATTTTTTTTAAAAAGCTGATGGTGCGTCTTATAATCAGGTGCGTCTTAAATATGGATCAATGTTGAGATTGTCATTCACAGATGGGGAATGACCTGATAAAGTAAACTTCACCTGTTTCTTTTGTGTGTTTACAGTTGAACAAGGTTGGTCATGTTGACTGAGTTATTATGCTATTGAGAGGTTAGAGTTGTTATTTTAGTTATTATTGTTATTACGTTGAGTATTACTATATTGTGATTGAAAAAGTTTTAAAATATGTCATTGATTGAGGGTGCGCCTTATAATCTGGTGCGCCTTATAGTGCGGAAAATACTGTGTATACACACACACACACTTTTTTATTTATTTATTTATTTTTTTGGGGGGTGGGGGGGCTGATTTTATATTTTCCTGGCAATTTATGGCATTTTCACTTGGAAAAAAATTCAAAGAATGCAATGGCAATGGCAAGTACTTTCATGATGTCAGTTGTGTAGCTTTTTTTTTTTTTTAACCTTTCCACTACAGGACCTGAAGCCAAGTAACATAGTGGTCAAGTCCGATTGCACACTGAAGATCCTGGACTTCGGCCTGGCCAGGACAGCTGCTACAGGGCTTCTCATGACGCCATATGTGGTCACCCGGTACTACCGTGCCCCTGAAGTCATCCTGGGAATGGGCTACCAAGCTAACGGTGAGTGATTGGATGCGGTTATTTTTCTGAGGGTTTCCTTCTTCTCAAGGTCACACTTTGCTTCTCAAGCAATGCTTGAGTTTCCCACATTTAATGTTTTGAATACAGACACAATATGATTTACTCTTCGGTGGCCTCTGCGTAGATTTATATAGCAATAAACAAATAAGACAACCTCTGCTTCAACCCTAATCTTTTGAGTTGCATGAAAACAAAATGATTTGGCTTCAGAATTCCTTTCAGAGTTATTGTTTTTTTTCCTACCCATGACCAAAGGCACTGAAGTCAGTCTTTCTTTGCTGATTCTCTTCCCTCCTTTAATGCTGCACATTTGTAGTGGATATTTGGGCTGTGGGCTGCATTATGGCAGAAATGGTTCGACACAAAATCCTTTTCCCTGGAAGGGATTGTATCCTTGAAACGCTTGCAGCCTTTACAGAAACTACGCCGGAAATCCCAAGTTTTACATCCAATTGTTTTGCCCTTTCTCAATGTTAACATACGCAAATGTAAATTCTTTCCAAATGACTTATACATGCATTTTTTTTGTTACAGTGCATGTATTTGATTTTTTGTCACCATACACATTGTTTCATGTTTTCATATTTTTTTTTCCTTTTTAAGTCCTTATGATTTTTCTTTTCATATGATTTCTG
This sequence comes from Hippichthys cyanospilos, assembly GCF_059441005.1. NCBI lineage: Eukaryota > Metazoa > Chordata > Actinopteri > Syngnathiformes > Syngnathidae > Hippichthys > Hippichthys cyanospilos. The sequence continues at coordinate 12,720,231 of NC_142385.1, forward strand.
CCCTGCATGCTAATTTCGCGGTTGTCATTCCATTTTTCAGTTGATGTCTGGTCTGTTGGCTGCATCATGGCTGAAATGGTCCGGGGTAGTGTGTTGTTCCCTGGCACTGATCGTATCCTTATGTCAAACCATCCAAACGTGTCACCAAAATGCCATTTTATCTCATTCTTGGTCACATCTTTGCACGCAGCAACAAGTCTTTTATTCCATTACAGCATTTTTATTGTTTTGTCTCAGATTAACCACATTTAAAGGGGTGCTTTCTCTTTTTTTTTTTTTGCCTTTTTCCAGACTAAAACTTAAATTAATTTTGGCCAAACCGATTAAATGGTCCAATTTCGGCTCCTAAAACATCCCCCCAAAATAACCGACCAAATGACTGGTCAATGATGATTATTTTGACATTTTAGATTTATATACTCTCACCATTTACAGCACTTGTATACAAATAACACTGTTCTCTCTCTCTCTCTTTCTCTCTCTCTCTCTCTCTCTCTCTCTCTTTATATATATATATATATATATATATATATATATATATATATATATATATATATATATATATATATATATATATATATATATATATATATATATATTTTAATGTTATATATAAGTATCCCTTTAAAACAACATATTCATTGGTCATTTTTTCAACCCCATCCATTTGTCTATTAAACAACAGTGTTCACTGAGAATGCATATTTCATGCCCATATCATAAATGGCGTGCAGTCATTTAAAAAGAACTCAAAGTCATGAGAATAATTTTAAAGGAGGAGATAGGAACAACGTACATAGACAAGAGGATTTTTGTTTTCAAAACTTAAAAGAAGAACAAGCAAGGCAAAAGTACTTTGCTAAAATTGTGGTACACTTGCCTACCATTTAAGTAATTACATACTAGTACCAGATTGGGACAACTTTGCCCGACGATGTACATACAGTACATATGCGTCTTTTGTCTTTACTTTTCCAACACCTAGACAACTTGAGTGAGCATCACCTCCATCAGCACTGCAGTCTACAAAATGTTTGAAATATGCTTTGTTTGTGATTGTGTGAATACCATCTGTTTTATTTACTGATATCTACAGGTTTGTTTACACCAGCAGAACTCAAATTGGGGTACCTGGGGTACCTGTGCAAAAAAATATGTCTACCTATCCAGTATTCTGCCACTTGTGCAAAACCTAGAAGCCATGAATTAGCAAATTCTCAAATCATCAATTTTTACAATTACAAATGAATCTAAGTAATTTTATTTATTGCTATTCTACTTTTCCTGTCAAGTTCGGAACAAATTAATTGGAACAGTAAGCTATTTATTTTAGATTTTTAAGTTACTCCTCTGCCTTTATTTTGTTATGTTCTATACTGGTATGCATTATTAGTCGTGATTTTCCGACAGATTAGCCAAAAATAAGGCGTGATGTTACGCAATCTATCATTTGGGATTTGCTGAATAGAATACATATGTCTAACGATAGCACTAGAAATGTTGCCCGAAAGTTTAATGAATCAGACACTGTGGTAGTTCAACTCCAATGCCTTGCATTTATTAATTCAACTATGAAACCTTAGTCCTCTTTTATCATACCGGGCCCAGGTCTTTTCTTAACATTGTAACCTGAAGATATTGACCAGTGGAATAAGGTGATAGAGCAGTTGGGGACGCCGTCGCAGGAGTTCCTGATGAAACTCAACCAATCGGTCAGGACCTACGTAGAGAACCGACCACGCTACGCGGGCTACAGCTTCGAGAAGCTCTTCCCCGACGTTCTGTTTCCCGCAGACTCGGAACACAACAAACTAAAAGGTAAATATGACCTAAATTGTCCATCCTGTGAAAACCTATGCAGAGTTTTATCTCCAGTAGACAGTACAGTGGTACTTCTACTTACGAAATCAATTAGTTCCTGAATTCATTTCATAACATACATTTTTCATAGGTGTTTGGTCAAACATGTCTATTTATTGCCCTTTATTAAACAAGCACTATATAAATAAGGCTTCAAGGCTAGATACTTACAAATAATAAAAATAAACTAAAATAGATCAAGTAAATAAAAATGAACGGTGAAAAACTTAGCACACAAGGCAACACAGCTAACCTACTTGCTTTGTGCAAATCACTGAAAAAAAAGCCTACTTAGAACCAAGCATATTACTTACTTTTAAGCTAATTGTCATTTTTGGTCATTTCAAACCAAATTTATTTGAAAATGGGTCTCAATTGACAGCACTGTAAATATTAGGAATCAGGTGAGAAACTCAGCGCCATTTCACTCCGGTAAATAAGATATTAGAATGAGAAAATAAAAGGATTTTGTCTTGCAAACATGTGGGAAACGTTGCCCCCTGGTGTTAAGATGACAAAGTGCTTGATTTGACCCGTAACCAAAAAAAGTGCTTGACTTTTTAAATGTTAACGTCACCGTGGATCCGCTTAATTAATCGCGGCAGCCAATCTCGCGATTGCGATCAAAACTCGATTTAATTGTGCAGCCCTGGTTTCGACAGACGATTTTGTCCTTATATTTTACAAGAGAAAGATTAGAAGGCATCTGAAACCTCACATGGCGCATATAACAAAAGTTACGCTTTTGCTTGCACCTCGCAAACTTCAGCTGACAACACCACGCAAGTGACAAGTCGCTGCCTTGGAATAAGCCGTTAATATGGAAGCTGACACTTCAATACCGAGTTGTTTACCCAGACCCAATTTAACCTCAAGCGTTTCTTCAAGAGGAAATGACACGAACGTTCGCAGTAAGCACCGCGAAGCTGTTGCACGGAAACGCGCGGGGGGACTGGCGGATCTTCTTTTCTGACCTCATTAATAAAGGTACAGGAATATTCAATTTGACATCTGTGTTCCGCTGTCAGGACCATTTAGGTTGTTTGGCGATATCATTATTTCCATGAGGTTATGCGTTAATCAAGCCGGAATCCAGATGGTTGTCTTGATAAAATAAGCAATGTGTTTCTACTGTTTATCTGCAGAGAACGATCGACTAGACAAGGTGCTCGATGCGGCGACCACGGTCAACCGGTTGACCGCTGAGCTGTTATTGGTTAACTTGTTAATTTGTAAAGTTGCCTTTTCAGGGTCTGAAAAGTGCTCACCGTCGCCTCAAATTACAGTTAACCACAATTCTTATTTACCAGCACTGCCACAAGCGCATGAAATGAATGATGAAGTACTAAAACGAAAGTAGCTTAGCATCATTTTTTTGTTTTTCTCTCCCAAAAATCTTCATCAGCAAGTCAAGCCCGAGACTTGCTGTCAAAAATGCTGGTCATAGATGCGTCCAAACGGATCTCTGTGGACGAGGCCCTTCAGCACTCGTACATCAACGTGTGGTACGATCCCACTGAAGTGGAGGCGGTAAGTACTCACTCAACAAATGTAATCATATTAAATGTTTGGTGAAAGGGTCTAAAATGTCTTGAAAAAGAATAAAAAATACAATAGGCACTCAACTAAAAGATTACTTTAGGGAACAAAGTACTAAAGCAATCAAATACTTTAGGACTGATTAGCATAGTAAAGTAATTAATTACTTCAGTACTTATTCACTTAAAGTAATAGCATGCTTTAGTGCTAAATTACCTGAAATAATCAATTACTTTGGCACTTAATTACCTAAAGTAATCCATTACTTTAGTCCTCATTTGCTTAGAGTACCGTATTTTCCGCACTATAAGGTGCACCGGATTATAAAGCGCACCTTCAATGAATGGCATATTTTAAAACTGTTTTCATATATAAGGCGCACACATCCACTAGATGGAGCTGCTCGAAAGGGAAGGTCAACAAAACAGACATGTCAGTCAAACTTTTCAATCAGAAATTAAGAATAAAGATGATTTGTGGAAAGTACTATCTGAAGAATGAGGGGGGAAAAAATACCATACCTTGATTACGTTAAAAGACTTTTAAGATTCAATTTAATATTTTTTAATTTTTTTTAATCAAATTGTAAACCAAAACTTATTATGAAATATGTAATATTATATTTTTTTGTGGATTTAAAAAAAAAAGTTTCTGGATTTATTTTCAAAACTCACGGTTGCACCTCGTCTCCATATAAATTGCTTGAAAATTGGAGTAAATATAGCATATCATATTTTCAAAAGGGTGTTGTAAAAATTTTAATTTCAGAAATACATTTAGAACTGAAACGCAAAGGTATAGGGTTTGCGATTAAGTTGGCGGCTAAGTTGTTTTTTCATCCCTCAAATGGATTATTAAGTGCGCTGCCAGCTTTTGAGAAAATTGGAGGCTTTTAGCTGCACCTTGTAGTGCGGAAAATACAGTAATTGATAGATGGGGGGGGGGGGGGGGGATAAAAATACATCTTTTGGATTTAATGAGCTAAAACAGAAGGTTGAACTTGTGCAAGTGCAAGAGGTCCCCATAAAAACAGGAAAACTGCAAAAATTGGAGGAGGATTTGGTTCCTGCTATCTAGCATAAACCAAGGGCACACAGTGCCAGAGTGTGTTTTGAAATACCCTCAATCTCGTTTCAGCCGCCACCAGCGATCACAGACAAGCAGCTGGACGAGCGAGAGCACACGGTGGAGGAGTGGAAAGGTAGGAAACGCGCAATCGGGTTTCTTCTCCACTCGGCCCTCTGATTGGCTGCTGCCGAGGCTTAGCGCCATCTTTGTTATATAAGAGTATTTTCACAGTGTTATCCTTAACTGTTGCTTGTTTACCCACTTTGTCCTTCCGCGGGGGATTAAGCTGAAATGTCGACATCTTCCTCGGAGCCCCCCGCTCAGCAGAAAAACTTGCTTCGAAGCCACACTTTAAATGTCGCCGCTTCCAGAGGCAACATGACTGGCGAAACACCGTGTGTGGGTGTGGGTGTGCGTGTGTGTTTGTGTCCATGTATTTTAGAATACCCCCCAAAAAAAAGAAGAATCAAAATGAATTCGTTCTACCTTTTATTTTGACATCAAAATGCAATAATACATTTAATAATGAATTCATAAGGATCTGAGATTTGATGTTATTCTGTGATTAAAATTTTTTTTTTTCAAAACGTCATTCTGTTTTTGTTTATCTAAACCATTTATTTATTTATTTTTTCTGAACATCTACTTCTATAATTACTATGGTTCTTGCCCGGATTTGATTTACTTTCTACCAATACCAAACCAGATTTTTTTTTTTCCCATGTCATCTACTTCCAACGACATAATAGACGTATAGTTTTTTTTTGTTTGTTTTTTGTAAACACGGGAAAATAAGTAGGATGTGTGTTTTCAAAACAAGATTTGCTGTTGTGTTTTCCCTTGCGAGGTTTGCTTTATTTTCTACCAACACCAAACAGCTTTTTTTTTCAGTGCATCTACATCTACTATTATTATTATTATTATTATTATTATTTTCCCCCTTGCTGGATTTGTTTTATTTTTTTACCAATACCAAATGACTTTAGTTTTTTGTTTTTTTTCACAGTGCGTCTACAGCTATTATTACCATTTTCCCCCTTTCTGGATTTGCTTTATTTTCTACCAATGCCAAATCCACTTTTTTAAACAGAGCACCCATCTTACACAAGAAAATATGTAAAACAAACAAAAAAATGCACTTTGATATATAGGTTAAGCAATTGACTGTAAATAATGGTATTTTTCTTGCAGAGTTGATATACAAAGAAGTCTTGGACTGGGAAGAAAGGACAAAAAACGGTGTCATAAGAGGAGGACAGCAAGCGTCCATTGGTGAGTGTTGATGTATTTGATCTTTTCAGTCATACGCTCGGAAGCACCCTTAGCTTGTTCTGACCCATCCCTTTTTTTCCCCGCTCGTTCCCATAGCACAGGTGCAACAGTGAGCAGCGACCCCCCGCTGCAGCAGCAGCGACCCCCCGCCACACGTTCCCCCGCCCATGTCGCCTCCACGTCCACGGACGCCGAAACCGGTGACACACTGGGCCGCTGCAGGTGACCATCTCATGAACGTCCTGTTGGTCGCAAAAGACAATTTTTTTTTTCATGTTCTTTTGAGTAAATGATCTCAAGGTAAGAGAAAATTTGAACAATTTCACTAAGACGTGGTTTCTAAAGACCCGACTGTGACGACCTAAATATGTGTGGCGAGCCTACAAGCTACCGCACGCTGTCACGTAAACATCCAATGACTTTGTACAGTTTTGACACCACATAGTCGATAGTTGATTGACACCCCCTTCGTCTGTCTTACGCAATGATTCATTGAACCTCATTTCGATGAAGTGGAACCTCCAAAGTCGAGCACAACCGGGTTGTTTGGAGTTGTTGTTCTCAAATGGGAAATCGTGCACGGTGTTCCCTCACCGCTTCGAGCGTCACGTTTCACAGCTTCGGTGCTTAGCTTTATTTTTTTATTGTTATTATTTTTTTTTTTTTTTACAGTAGCGCTTACCCGTACTGCAATAATACTCCCGCGCTCAGTCTCGATGCAGTCCAACAGCCTGTTAATCCTCGGTCTTGTTCAGACGCAAATGAAGGCACTTCTGCTTAAAACTAAATCACTTCTCGTTATGGCTATAATTAAGGGTGGTGCGCTTATGGCTGTGAATCAGAGAGGTACATGTGGGCGAAGGGGAGGGTGTGAGTGGATGCATGAGAGAGTAAGAACAAAAAAAAAAGTTGCATTGTGAGAAATGGGAAGTGGGGGAAGTGCGCGGGGAGAGTTAACGGCCGCTCACCACACTCTAGCACACTGTGTGTTGTGTGTTGTAATAGGATATACATTTAGTGCCCAAAAGGTGTACGTATGTGCCTGTTTAACCTCCTACGATGGTTAGGAGATCACCAGGCATGGGAACGAAAGGTAGGAAAGGTTTTATTAAACACTTTTCATACGCTTTATTTATGTACGTACGATATCTGTCGTGGGGGATTCCTACTTCATGGAGTTAACTTATCACGGGGGATTTTTGGTCCCTACTAACCTCAAAATATGAGGGAACACTGAATAGTTCATCCGTTCGCTCGAAATAGCGCCACCCTAAAGCGCTTTGAAGGCAATGTTTGAATAATTGTGGAGTCGTTTGCATGTGCTTGTCTAAAATGATGATGCATCAAAATGAAAATGTTCTGACCAAAAATGAGAAAAGCTAGGACGAAAACTGTAAAATATCAACTTGTCTTTGCAGTTTTCCTCGTGACCTAGTTTGCTTTGATTATTCTAAAGCTTACTGGTTTTTGCGTCATCAACTCTTTTGGTTTCAATTGTCTTTCGGCTGAAAACTGAAACTGAATGCACGTTTTCGGCCCCAAATTCGGTGCATCCTCTAAAATCTAACTGTCTCTATAAATGATTTTGTACTACATGTATTGTTACAGTTGTATTTTCCCATGTTCCACTTTTAAAGCGTGTTGTTAAAAAGCCAAAGAAAAAAAACAAAACACACATCGTGACATGTTCAAAGCTTATGGTTTACTGATGACACATTTCCCAGAACATTGTCCCACTTTGGAGGTTTCCGTGAATATAAATTGGAGTTGATGGACCTATAATAATGTTCCCGTGGTTTTTCGAATGTCGGACGCGTGATTATGCAAGGGTTTTTTTGGGGGGTGAGAAAATGAGAAAAGAACATCCCGTTATTAGTAACTTTTTAATACTGTTCACGATTCCCTTTCGGTTGGCTACGATTCGAGTCGAACGGAGATAGTTGCATGTTTAAACATCAGCACACACACAAAAAAAGGAGGAAAACAAACTGTTTTTACTTTATGCAATAATGTTGTCCTTTGAAGTGTTTGTACCCGAGAAAAAAAAGTGCCTGTTGTACTGTAACGAGTCATTTTGTTGTTTTGAAGGCATCTGGACAGTTAACAGTAGTTTCCATTATGAACCACGACTGCGTGCGGGGTAACAAAAAAAAAAAAAAAGAAAACACATTTGCATTTTTTTTTTCCACTTTGGTTTCGATTTGACCCTCGGGGGACACCGTAGGTGATGATGTGTCTGAGGCAGGCGGCGTCACCAAGGTTTTTCATCAAAGTTTAACAAAATGACACGATGCTGGAATAGATACCTCGGCGAGGCGAGGATGCGTCCGTATTTTTTTGTTGCTTTGAATTTTTGAAACACGATAGAAGGCAGGAAGCGTGATGGAAAAGAAAGTGTCATTTCTTTTAAATGTGTCATCTAGTTTCACATTGGGTTGTACCAGCAAACTCTTCAAATCAGTTGTGCGATCTAAAATTATCCCTCGGAACAACCAGTAAAAGTAAATCTCCAATTTGATCTAAAATACAAAATTTATTTGAAAAAAAAAATCCCCAATAACTTTTATTTTTGAATCGTTTTTAAAATTAATAAATATTTGAAAAAACTTTTTGGAAGGGCTGTTAAAAAAATACAGTGTTTTAAACATCTCCCTATAATCGAAAATAGTAGAATAAATGGTCACAATTAACGATTATTTTAATCATAATTTAATAATGGATTGCATTAAAAGATCGTTTGTTTCATTGTTTGATTTTCATCCCATCACACAATATTTCAGGTTTAACAGTGGTATGGTCTCTAACATTAGAAAAACTAATAAAGTCATCTTAATGGATTGAAAAATAAGTTTTTATGGATTGTTTTGATAATGGATTAGTTGTCAAATCATCAATGAATTTTTGCACCTTTATTTAATTGCAGTTTTAAATTAAGATAGATTTCAAAACAAACAGTCAACTGTCCAAAACAGTTATCGATCACGTTGACGACGGATACGTTTTCCGTTATTTGTTACAGCTCAATTCAATTAGAATAGTTTGAGATATTTTGGGTTTATCGTTATAAATGATTCAAATTTTGCAAAATAAAACTGAACTATTTACTGCTGAAGGGAATCTCTGACTTTAACACTTGTGCAATATTTTGACCAATTTGGGGTAATTTTCTTCCATATTCAGTCTTTTAGCCAAGGAATGGCGCTCTCATGGTAGTGTGGTCATGTCATGTTAAATTTGAATCATCTGGGGGAAATTTCAGCTCCCGAGTGTCTTCTGGCAATGTTTTGGCTTTGATGTGAAATGCTTTTGATGTAGGGGTCAAACGATTTGAAGAAAATACCGCACAAGGGTTAAATTCAACTGCTAAAATAAATGGCGTTTTTTCACGATAATCCATAAAAATTTATCAACAAAATACATTAAGAGATACGTCATTCATTTCGACAGCAAATGTTTCAACTTTTGAGTAGCCATTTAGTCATCTTTAGCTTGCTAACTTAACGTCATGCCAGTTTGGCGTATGTTAGCTTTGTCTAGTACTACTAATTAGAGGTTTGGATTTACGACGGAATTCTGTTTTAGTGAGCGTGACTCATATTTTGAAAAGTATGAAAGTCATGTTAGCAGCGTGGAGTTGAATAGTTGTGTATTAGCTTATTTAATAAATGTATTAGCCGAATTACCTGCACCATTTGGAACTCAAGCAGTTTGAGTGATGCAATCCAACATGAAGTTCAAATTTGTAATCCGGGGGCGCAGTAGCCTCGCTTTTTCCGTCTTTTTGCGGTTTGGTTCTTGTTTTTTCTTGTTTTTCGATGATCCCGTACTGAAAACAATCAATATTCATTTGAAAGTGCTCTTAATTTTCCCAAAGCGAATTTTTAAGTCAAAACCTCCGGTCTTTACTTTTCTCTGATTCACTTTGATGAACTACCTCACGCTGAATTTCCGCCACTTCTTACGTCGCTGGCCTGCATGATAAGACATGTGAATAACTGATTCCATTATTATTTATTTATTTGACTGAGGGTAAAACAAAAAGAAAAGTCACTTTCCGCAAATTTTGTACATAATGTAAAGTTTACCTACCGGTGAGAGGAGAGTACTATGTATTTTCTTTGTGCTTGTTGTTGTTTTCAAACTTATATGTGCAATACCTTCAGCAAAGTGTGCTCTGTAAGTGTCGCCTGGAGGTAATCACAAGTGTTGGTACTGTCAATCCCCATTTGTTCTCTTTTTTTTCATACGAATGAGATCCAGTTAAAGTCTTCTGCTTTACCCGCCTGAAAGATTTTGGGCTGCGGTAAGACAAATAATCTTAATGATAATAGTCATATCATATGTATGGTGCTGCTGGTTTGGACATGTTTGCGAGTGACTCCAGCCAAGAAAGCAAAGTAGTTCTAAGAATACCAAGTAGGAAAAAAAACAAACAAACAAAAAAAAAAACATGCACCGGGAACTCATGATGCCTCCTCCTGAATTCAATACAATGGAAGAACAAAACAATGTGTACTATCAATAAAAAAAACACACTTTGGTTATTGGTTATGTCTTTTTTTTTTTTCCCCCACTCTGATCTCACAGTTATTACCACTAGTACCGTATTTTCCGGATTATAAAGCGCACCTTCAATCAATGGCCTATTTTTAAACAGTTTTCATATATAAGGCCCTCCGCATTATAAGGCGCATAGAACAGAAGCTACAGAAGTGGCTGGGGTTGCGTTATGCATTCACTAGATGGAGCTTTGCTAAAAGGAACGTCAACAAAACAATCAGAAAAGTCAAACTTTTCAATCAGAAATTAAGAATAAAGATGATTCGTGGAAAGTTCCATCTGAAGAATGGGGGGAAAAATACCCCTTGATTACATTAGAAGCCTGTACATTAAAAGACTGTTTAGATCAATGCAAAGACAAATCAAGCGTTTAAAAGAATATATATATTAAAATATTTAATAAAAAACATATATATATATTTATATATATATATATATATATTAATATATATATATATATTAATATTTTAAAAATCCATAATAATTTCACACAAATTCAACATCTTTAGAATAACTTGACATCATCTTTATTCTCCATATGTGACCATCCATTACAATCATGTTTATCCAAATAAATAAAAAGCACCATTATGATTTTAGGCTAAATTGTGACACACCTGTACATACATACATACATACGTACATAAGAAAAAAAAAAAATATATATATAAGGGGGATCGGTAGTAGTCTTCCGGGACATTCCGGTGCAATAAAAAAAAAAAATCTGAGTATTTGCTTATAAAATGCAGTGTATTTAAAATAAAGAAGAGCCCCATGGTTCTTACTAGAGCACATTTCCATTGTTGGGCCCTTTTGTTGTCAGTTTTAATCAGCATGCAGTGCTTCATGAACAAATACACACAAGCTTCATTTTCTTGCCGTGAGAGTTTAGTCCAAGACACAAAATGGAGGATGCGCAGTGCATTTCCTCTCAGGCTGGCTTCATCAAACACGATTACATTCACTACAAGGAGGATACATTCTTCTCATTCAAAAAGCACTAAATCACGTTCACAATAATTGGCACCTTCTAAATTATTGGTCATCAGCTCTTTTTCGACATACTTATGAGTAAATGCAACAATGTGTTCTAGAGGGAGGTAACGCTTATGAACCAGGCAAAGGGGCGCTGACTTTTTTTTTTTTTTTCTCATTTCAATATTTAAAAGAACCTCCCAGAAGGCACAACCAGGAAATATCATTGCTTCTTTTAGGGCAGTATTGAGCTTCATGCGGCCAAAGACAACATGGCCGCCAGGTCCAACGCACTTTGAACTGGCCTTCATTTTACACCACAACAAACGGAACTCAAGGGGTGACCTGTAAGTCATGTGACCAGCGAGGCACTGGAAGGCAGGCAAGATTAACTGACTTTTTTTTAATACGATATGTGTGTATGCTGAAGAAATGATTATTGTAAGTATAATAGCCATTTTTTGGCTTTAGTTAGCTTTCAATAGCTATTTTCAATGTATCCATTAGCTTTAGCTTTTAAATTGACTGAAGTTTGAAATGGTACTGCCGTAATTTCCCATGTACAGGCCGCAGCCTTCGTTTTTAGAGTCGTACGGTGAATTCGCCTTACGAGCCCAACCGCGGAACGGATTAATCTCGTAACACGGGGGCCCACTGTACTTGTATGTTTTCTTGTGGGGGGGCTTGTTGGGCCACAAATGCAATGGAGTTCACAGCAGAATGCGCTGCATGACAGTAAAATGCGAGGCCAAATGTTGTGAGAAGGCCGGCCAATGCTTCACAATAAACCTTCCAATACCGAATAACGTATGAACACAAACGTCTGGGAACGCTTTGAAGTTATTCTTGGAAGCACGGCGCTAGTCGTGACCCCTGATGTAAACGACATGACGTTGTTCAGAAATCAAGAGCACTAAGTAAGACGGAATTAATCGTGCGGAGTATTTAGCGCCACTTGAAGCATACAGTAAATTAGCTGCTAGCTAGAAGTGCTCGATTGCCCCCGAGAGCAGTCGGATCATTTTTCTGACGCACTTTGATGCTGACATCCAGACATGTTTGCAGTTTCCACTGATCACTTTTGAACAAACCAGGTTCAGTCTTACTAAAATAACAGAAAAAAGGTGAAGAAAAAAGGTTCTGGTGAAACTGGTGAAAGTGCACCGTAACGGCTGGTACTCGCGTTGTGATTTGCGGAAAATAACCTTGAACATTTTTTTTTGAACATTTGTTTAATCTATTAATATGAGCCCTTATAAGTATTCTTTTTGGAAGGGGGTTCAGTTCCTCAACGGAGCTCGGTCTTTATGCCCTTTGAATCGGGAGATTTACTGGACATCAATATTTAGCACACAAACAGGAGATATATATTCCATTCATTCATTGTTTGACTTGCTACAGTTTGTTCACATTGGTCAGTGCTCATTGGTCAGGGACTGCGTTCTTGTTCCATCTCACAGTCTGGCCCCGTTTTCTCCGGTGTTGCCTCCAAACACGGGCGAACGTCCTGCGGCGTTCTCGTGAGCCCTTTTCTAAAACAAACCCTGATATCGTCCTGCCCATTGGGTCAAATGTCGCTGGTCCTCGTACTCATGGTTAAATCTCCCAAGGTGGAAAAGAAATCCTCCATCTCCTTCTCCAGGAGTTTGTTACGGTTCTCGGCATCCTCCCTTGCTCGCTCCGAGTTCCGCAGTTTGATCTCCAGCATGCGCTGACGTTTCTTCTCCTGTTCCATCTCTTGCTCCAAACGCTCCATGTGAGCGCACAGAGCAGCGCTGGAATCTTCCAACCTATACGTGGCCATACAAGCACACTGTCACTTTTGTTTCAAGACTACCTGCAAGGGTAACTGCGATGGATATGAAAAAAAAAAATCTACACACCCCTGTTAAAATGCCAGGTTGGTGTGACAGCAACAGTATATTAATTTTTCCCAGTAAACACAATCGGGCGTGTTGCTGTTGTGTCGGTGCAGTATTCTAACAGTTCGACTGTGTCGCCGTTATGGTGAAAAATATCTTGGTGCTGCTTTTATTTTGAAATATGCAAACACGGTCAATCCAAAAAAACCACGGTTCCTTAGAAGGAACTCGCACCTTTTACAGTCCTGACAATTATAAATATTGAAATCTATGTAAAATGACAACCAAGCAAAATCCTCGCATCATACCCTCTTGAACTGAGACATATCCAATCGAATGACAAATCTGTTTCCGAATTGTTTCACAACACACTTGGAAAACCGTGTTAAATCGGTTTTGGACAGTTTGACCCGTTTACCGTGGTAAACAACCTACAGGATGACATGCTAGCCAAATACGGGCATGTTGTGAATCTTCAGCTAGCGTATACTCACTTTTGGATCCTGACCTCGTAAGCGGCCTTTTGTTTCCTGAGCTCGTCCTTGAGGCCCTCTACCAGAGCGCTCAGCGCCACGTTGGTTCCGTCTCCGTCGTCAGACGTGATGATGGACGGCGCTCCAGGCACCGTGCTCACGTTGCCGTTCTCGCTGCAGGCCGCACTGCTGCCGCACAGCTCCGCCGCCTCGCAGCTGTCCCGCTCGGAGCCGGGATCCGCGACCGTCCCCCCTTCCCGTCCTCTCTCGGGCTCCCTCTGACCCTCCGCCCATTCCCCCCTCTCCCCGCCGTCCCCCCCCGCCCCGCAGTTATGCTGGGCCGAAGGATCGCCGCTCCCGGAGTCTTGCACTGAGATCTCGCAGGAGGAGGTGGACCACGGGGTGCTGCCTACACTTTGCACGCTCCCCATGCTGGACGATGAGGTGACGTTGTCATAGGTGGAGAGTCTTTGCGAGGAACCGGTGGAGTCACGGTCTCGTGTCGACCTTTCGCCCGAGGAGGTGCGTCTGTGCCCCCTCAAGGATGACAAACCGTTCATCAGCCAGTTACTACTTCCTCCTCCTCCCCCGCCCGAAGAAACGGCGCTCGGTTCCGCCGCCGAGCCGCTCTGCTTCGGCTGCGGCTGAGAACGAGGAGCCGAGGAACTTTTAAAGGAGTATTTCCACGAGGGGATGCTCTTGGCTTGTTTACTCGGGCTCACCGCCGTCTCTGCCTTTGCGGGCGAAGACACCAGTTTTGGTCCGGGGTTGGGATTGGGGGTTTGCGCGGGGGTGACGGCGGCGCACAGTTTGGCTTCCAGCGAGGAGGCGCTGCTGTTCAGTTCTTGTTCTGGATTGGAGACGGGGCAGCTTTCCAGGTCCTCCTCGGAAATCCAGGCACCAAGGCTACGATTTAGGAGCTGATGCTCCGACTGAGGTGCGGTCAGTCCCTCTTGGTCCCTCCCTGAGTACAAGCGCTTGTGTTCCCTGATCAGGACCGTCATGAGGTGCTGCACTAAAGAGGTCCCTGGGGAAAATGGATCGCGTTCAGTTAGCGTTCGACTTTGACGTACTTGTACTCTTTTCTGATCTTTGGTTTGTGGTCCTCTTTAGTCATACATATATATATATATATATATATATATATATATTTATATTTATATATATATATATATATATATATATATATATATATATATATATATATTAGTATGTGCCAATAGAATGAGGCCTTGTGTTTTTGTTGTTTTTCATTGTAGAAAACAGTGTGCTGAAAACGGAGGTCAAAGTCTTGTTTGATGTTTTTTTTAGCTATCGATTTTTGCCAGAAGGTCTCATTTTGGGAAAAAAAAAAAAAAAGCAAAGCAAACTTTCACCGGGACAATATCCAGTCGAATCTCTATTTCACGCTTCAAACCTGGGAATTTTGTTAGTGTTAAAAATAAATGCCCCTGACATACAGTATATATATATATATATATATATATATATATATATATATATATATATATATATATATATATATATATATATATATATATATATATATATATATATATATATAAATGTATCGAGGTCCCTCCCTAATGGCCCAAACCCAAATGACAATAGAGGCACATTTATCATATTTTTGAAGAGTAAGGAGAGTTTCAACTCTCTAATATTTCTATGACATCGACAGGGCGCCTTATGCCGTATTTTTCAAATGATCATCACTTTACAAATCAGCGTACCTTATAGTCAGAAAAAGAGAGTAACCTAATGTTTCATATTTGCAAATCAAGCCTGTTATTTTTCACCGTTTATTAGGCCATTGCACACCACCATTCGAAAATGTCTCCAAAAATATATTCCGATATGATAACGATCATTTGTCAATTTGAATACAAAGGTAGTATATTTGAGTTTTCCTTCCACAAAACATGTTTTGAAAAGGTATCGTATATCTTATCATTTCATATATCATATATCATACCACATATCATATATCATACCGTATCATATATCAGAGCCGATCGATATTTAAAAATGAATTATCTTCTGTACCACATACCGCATATTATATATCATATGTCAAACTGTGTCATATATCCGATTCGATCAATATTTCAAAATGAATTATCCTCTGTATAATGTACCTTCCATGATAGTGATCGGATCTTCCAACTTGGGTCGGAGGATATTGGGCCCAAACACGGTTGCGAGGTTCTGGACGCTCATCTTGTTTTCATTACAGTGAGATTGGACTTCATCAAGGAATCTAGAAAGGAATCGATGACATTATGTAAAATTGCTTCATGGATGTGCTCGGCGCGGTGAAATAATCATCCAAAAATAAAAAACGTACTTGCATATGTACTTTAGGAGATTGTAGTTCGGCAGAGGTAGCGTGTGAACTTGTTTCCCGAGTTCCTGAATCCCCTGTTGAAACGCAAACCTTTAACCCTTGCGGCGTTAGGTTACAAATTATGTTCATTCCTTGGATGTTTTTTTTAAGATATCCATAAAGAATCAATGGGGAAAAAATACGAAGGGGCTTAATTTTCCAGATGATTAAATCAGGTAAAATTTCAAAATGCAACCATTCCGACATTTCTATGTGATTTTAGATAGAAGTACGAGATTTTGTGCGCCAAAAATAATCATTGTCCAAATTTTGGACCAAATAAATCCATTATATTTACTGATTTTGAGACGCATTTTATAAGGATTTATGACATTGACTATCCTGCAATTTTTGCAACATTGTTGAGCGTTGAGTGTCAAACTATGTCAGCAAACAGAAAATTCTTTGTTGAATTGTATTTCAGCTCGAGACAGTAGGTGGCGGTAGAGGCCAGTTCAATATTTTTCAATATATTTCGGGGGTTAATAAATTGAACCTACGTATGCATGGATAGAACTGACGCCACTGAACAATTTGAGTGGTCGAAGGAAAAAAAAAATCATGAACTTGAATTAGCATTTACAAAATTGGGAAAAAAAAAATGCAATCTTTGAAGTTTGCTAAGTGTGTGCGCAAGGGTGAGATAAACAAACATACAAGTACAAACAAATCAAATGAAAATGACCTCTTCCTCATCTTTGGCCAAAAGCTGTGCGCAAGTTAGAAAGTCTTCATATTTGCAGAAGGGAACGACAGGTTCAGGAAGCTCTCGCAGGTACAACTTGAGCAAGGATGCCACAGTGTGAACGTCCGTGTTGCTGCAGAGAATTCACACAACGGTTTTTACGTTTCCACGGTTACCCCGGCTCACCCCACGCGTTTACCTGTCAAAAAGAGGCTTATCGCCGCAATCAAAGGCCTCCTGAAGATCTTTGACCAGATTAGCCTGGCCTGGCATCCGGAAGAGACCTTCCTCATCCAAGCCCCTCTCCCTGATGAAATCCACACACTGCTCCACCAGCAGAGGAGCCAGACGAGGGCCAAACTTCTTCTCATACTGAACCGTGTCCTCCAATCGCTGGCCGAATATCCCTGGAGAAACAAAAAAAGCACATTACGTTAAGCGAGCGCTAGTATCCACTATCAAGTACCGAAAACTACTGTAGCTAGCTAGCGTATATTTTTGTATAATCGTATATTTTCAAGCTGTTTGTACACCGACACACAATAAAAGATAAGTGTGTCACAAATCATCCTGATTGGTCTTCCAAGAGC